>NC_139607.1:44352694-44654598 GCF_964270895.1 Podarcis filfolensis | reverse complement strand
GATTTTAAAAGTGCATCTGCTCTGTTATAACTTTCAACACAGTTATTTATCAGTGATTGTTCAGTAAAACAACTAGAAGCATTGGTAATGTTCTTTGAGCTCTTTCCAGAGATGAAGTGTCCAAGGCCTCATGGGTAAAAGGGCCAAATTCTTTCTGCCCCTGACCAGATATGAATGCATTACCTCTAAGTCCACATGTTGGCCATATCATTTGCACAGTTTATTGTGATAATTATCTTCCAGCTTGAAGACAATAACAATTGTGCAGCCTGGATAACATATGAAGGAAATTTCTCCATTTGGCCTTAATGTCTAATTCATTGTTATATTTGAGGGGGTTCTGGGATGGGAAGTATGGTCAGAATGTGTTATAACACTCCCTCAACATGGGTAGGCTCCTTACTTTTGCCCAAATGGCTGAAAAATATATTAATTCCATGGTGTTGTGGTAAAAGGTTTACTGGGAAAGAAGTGTCCTTCTTATGCTATTCTGTCACTGTGATTTCTTAGTAAAGTTGCATCATTAGGCAATTCAGCCAGGTAATGTCAAGATGGTTATCTGAACAAATCTTCCATGAGTACCTTACTGACACATACAGTAATGACTTTCCCTTTTGTGAACTTTCTGAAAGCAAAATGCATTTTGTCATCTCTAGTGTGACTTCTCAGTTAATAGCTTTAGTGGCAAATAATCAGATGGTGCCTCTAAATTCATGCATGCATGTTGGTGCATTTGAATGAGATGACCTCTGTAATCTCACATGACATTTAGAGAAAAACGTGCGCATACTGTGAGAATTCCTTCTTTCACATATTTTGAATCATGTCATTGTGGCTTTTGTTTTATTCACCTTGTTTCCAGATTTTAATAACCAAATCAAAAGCAGAGCAGCAAAAACATTGAGACCACAGTCTTTTCAGAGAAGTCCCATGAATGTAATAATGTACTTTGGAATGAGTGAGTTCGCTTGAATACAAAACCCAAAATAGCTGAGAGATATTATCCCTACAACAAAAACCACTAAGTATTCAAGTCTGAAGAATAAGTGAATTCATTTGGCTCAGTCCTGCCACACTCACACACAAATTTCCATACTCACTTAGAGTATGAGTTTTGTTTACACTATCTCACCTGCCCTCTGGCTACTAATTCATTCTAGCATGTCAAGGCAATTATTACAGCAAACCAAGCCCCTGAGCAAATTGGAAATGCTGTTTCTTTAATCAACGTATAACAAATATTTATTTCTGAAAACCATGCTCTCCTGAAGCCCTGCAGCCACAGCCCTCCATGCTGAGCCAATATTGACTTTACTCCCTGTTTTTAAATGACAGTTAAGAGGGAAGAGGCTTGCACTGTGGGTGGTCCTGTGGAGTTTGAGAGTTAGACCATTTCAGGCATGGATCCTGTGAGTGGCTTTGAGTTGTTCTGCCTTATTCTCGCTTCCCTGTCTGTAAAACTGGAATAACATAGTAGCTGTTGGTGAATAGTAGATTGTGAATATGCAATCTAAAAAATGATGTTAGCATTGAACTGTAGACATACAGTAGGTTTTAAATGGAAGAGGTATTGGATTTTTTTTCCCCAGACAGGAAGCTGGAGAGGGGGACACCCAAACACCCTATTGCACACCCTTCCTTATGATAAGTATCTTAATGTTGAAAGGTATAAAGTATTAGGTTTTGATGACCCACAGAGCCCGGTGGTATGGAAACCATAGCAACCAAGGGTTGCTATGGACATGGGGATATGATTTATGACCTCTATCAAAGGTCAGCTTTTGAACATTTCTGTAATGTTTATTCTGTAAATCATGGGGCATTCTGCTCATATTGAACAACTGAGACTTTATTGACTCTAGTTTGTGTCTGACATGCATATGTTTACAACTTAGTCTCTTGGGGCAATATCAGGAGATTTTATACTTTTTAGAACATTTATACAAGGCATTCTATCACAACTGAGATATAGAAGTAGATGAGCTTTTGGAGCAAATATGTATTTTATATTAATGAACTTGTTTGTATAGTTGTGGGTATTTCCCAGCTCCCTACCAAATGTGTTGATGGAGATGGGGAGCTAGCTGTTTAGTAGCATGGAAAGGAAGCCAATAAGATAAGGATGAGAAGGAATAATCTACACTTTAATTTTAGAGAGAGTTTAGTCATTGCATGGTTTTTTTATGCTAGGGTTTAATCGTCCATCTGACATTGGAATTGGTGTAAGTGAATAACTACATTAAGCTCATCAAATGTAACAGAAAACCATGCTTTCCACTTTATGCATGAGTCATAGTTTAGAGCTTCAGACTTGCATGCTACAGTGTCAAGGGTCACCACTGTCAGACATCTGCTAAGAGCCCCCAATCCTGTAGGGGGCCAGCTGACAAGAGCCTTTGACTCCTCACTACTGCAGCCTACTTGCTTATCTACCTCTTGCTCTAGCCCACATAGTGGTGGAGCACCAGTCAAAGAAGAATCGGTAGATACTGCTGCCTGCTTGCTCAATGATTCTCCAGCAGGAAAGCTATCAAGTGGTAGCAATGAGGAGGAGGAGCTGTTGATAATGACCAGGAACAAGAATCACTATGGGATATGTCTTCCAGCCATGTGGTTTTTCTTGCCCAAGGGCCTTCCAAAATCTGAAGCCCGTAAGAGTGCACTCTACCTCCTCTCTCCTTTTCTGTAAACATTTGCTTCTATTAAGCAACCCACAGGATGAAATCTTGCTGCATGGAGATCTGCCCAGAGATCTGCCCAGCTGTTGAGGTGTCAGGATGGGGCTCTTCTCATTGTTCCACAGCCCACCAAAGTCCATCTGGTTGCCACCAGGGCAGGAACGTTTATTTTGTGGCAACTAGCTTGTAATTTCCCTCCTAACTTAAAGCAGGCACCAACTCTGCTGAGTGTTCAGCACCTCTTGAAAATGTATTTGTTCACCTAAACCTTCGCTGATCATTTACTTCTCATTGTTGCTGCTTTTACTGTATTTATTGGATTTTAATGTCCTGTTTTATAGTTATGTGTTATAAACTGTTCCCAAAATTTCAGTGAAGAGCAGTATAAAGGTGTTTCAAATAAATGTGAAAAATGTGGAAATGCATAGTTAAATATGTGAGTTGCCTTCTTTAACATCTGAACAAGAGCAAAATTGATACATTAAAGGATATAAATTGTGAATGCTACTGAAAGTAAATATTTGCACAAATGAGAAACTATTTTCTTTTTCTTTACACTTCATCACACAACAGCAGTGAGTCTCCTTAATGTAGTTACTCAGTTAGGCTTAAATCATGCATTAAGTGTGCTAATATTGGTTTAGTCATACTACATTGCACTTCTCTATAAAAATAGAGAGGTTGTAGCTTCATGGATTTGCCTTGCTGAAGCAGTTTGTTGAAGGATAGCACTGAATATGCTGGAACTAGAAGGGATTCAGTGTAACGTTGCTGTTGCTTGTGATTCATGCTTTCTTACTTATTGTATTTATTAAAGATGGTGCTCAAAGGAGTTTATCAGATTACAGAACCTGTTTCTGTGAATATTAAGGGTCAATGTGAAATGCTTACACTTAGTTGTACCTTGGGACTCATCTAAAATTCGTTAATATTTAGCACAGAAAGGTAAAGCATGTTAAAAAATCATGTTAAAAGGTTATTTGCTTTCAGATATTTGAATTCCTATAATCTGAAAAGCCTTTCTTTTCCATTTCTAAAAAAAAGTTAGATCAGAGCACTCATGAACTAGACAGTTGTTACCCATATTGTCTTCCCCCCAAGTAGCTCTTTGATGTGTGTCCCCATGTAGGTAACCTTTTCATTCATCAAGACCTTTCACTCTACAAATGTAGAATACCTACGTAGAATACTAATGGAAACCTGGGGATAATTTCATTTTACTTTGATAAAGAGGTTAAGCTGCATTTCACATTTCTTTGAACACACTCACTACATATGTCCAGCATGGCCACCAGCTTGGATGGTTTTAAAAGAGGATTTGAAAAGTTCATGTCTACAGTGGCTACTAGCCATAATGACTATGTTCTACCTCCACTGCTAGAGACAGTATGCCTCTGAATACTAGTCATTGGGACTCACTAGTGGAGAGAGTGCTGTTGGAACTCAGATCCTGCTTAGGGGTTTCCCATAGGCATCTGGTTGGCCACTGTAAGGGGGCTGGACTAGATGGGTCTTTGGCCTGATCCTTTTTTTTTTTTTTTTTTTTTTTTTAAATAATATTTATTGAAGTTTCCAAAATACAGAAAGAGAAGAAAAGAAATTATGAAGATACATTCAGAACCTTATTTTCAAACATCCACTTTCTGGGACTCCCCCCTTCCCCCACCCCTACCGTATTCCCCTTTCATATTGTTGTTTCCACAAGTTCTATTTCTGATTTAAAGCACAATTTATATACCCCATTGTTCAAATTTAAATTTATACAAACCTTATGCAACACCCTTGATAAAAAAAAAAAAGCAAAAGATCTCTCCCCATAGCCCACCCCCTTTTCTTTCCACAATGTCCCCCTTTTTTCCCATTAAAGTAAAAGCACACAGAATAAAAGTATAAAAAAATAAAAAATATATTAGAAAAAAGAAAACCAATTCAGAAAATAGTTGCAAGCCTTTGGATTCTAATTCTCCCTCCCCTTCCCCGGTTTAATTTCCCTTATCCTCCAATCTATGTTTCCAGCCTGGAAATCTTAAGTCCATCAATCCCATTTTTCCCCCAACTCCTTGCAGAATTATTTCCCATTTTTAGGATTACTTTTTTTTAAAAATTAATTCCTAAATCTTTAAAAATGTCAAATTATAAAATTCCTCCCATTGTTCTTTCAAGGTTATAGTCCAGCTTCCTCTTGTTCCGCTGCTAAAACTTTCTTATTCAGAAGTTTAGTAACTCTACATGGGTTGTTGTTATTCAGGAACAAAAACTTGCGTTCAGTCCCTTCCTTCTTCAGTAAGGTATTCTGTTGTCTCCTTTTAGTCTAAACACCCTGTAGACGAGATTCAGTTTCAGTTTTGCAGCTTTCCCAGGAGATAACCAGTTCTGTGAAATTCCGAAGTGTTGTATTTTTCCCGGCTTACGCCCATCTTTGTAATGTCCCGAAGCTCCTCTAGGGGGGTTGTTGTAACTTTGTTTCCAAAAATCCGATTGTTCTCCGTATTTTCGCCATTTTGTATTCAAGTCTTAACAAATTATATCAAGTTGTAACAAATTTGACCAGCAAGGTCCTTGTAATAAAATCCTCTTTAAAATTCCGACTTTGACAGCTACTTTGACAGCTGTCAAAATCACCGGCTCTTTTCACCAGGCTCACTCCTCAATCGCCCCGGTTCCCAGGGAGGGGGGTGCATTTTCCTTCTCCTTCAATTCTTCCTCCAGCACAATTCTTGTACTTTCCCATCATGGAATTCTTGATTTTAGCAAAGATACCGTTCTTTTTGGGCCTTGGCTTCCCAATCCTTGTTTTAAAATGTCTACAATAGGGAGGGGGACTGACTTCCTTTTTAGATCCCCCCCCGCTCGTCTCAAATCCCAAAAATTTTTCTTCTTTTAAACCCGATTTCCAATTTACTCACGGGTTGTTGTTAAAAGTCCAAATTCTCAATGGAAGAAGTCAGCGCTCTCCGCCGGATGGCATGCGGCTTCGCTCGGCAGGGATGGCAGAGGACTCAAAGCACCACGCTTCTCCCCGGCACCCGATCCGTAGCCTTTAAAAAGGCTCCTTCACGAGTCGGGAGGGCGCTAGCGGTGCTAGCCGAGTCTCCAAGTCCACGGCCCCCGTGGCCGTGGTTTCTAAGGGTCCCCGCATCGCCGGTGCGGTAAAACCCAGCCCCTGCCGAGCCGGCTCCCTCCGGAGCTCGGAGGGAGTCCGCCATTCGGCGATGGCGCCAACCCGGAAGTCCTGGCCTGATCCAGTAGGTCTCTTCTGACGTTATCAAACCTGGACAAAAATACTGCATACCACCAACTATTGCTGATGACTTTTTAAAATTAGTTGTGCTGATTGATTTCTTGGTATTTCTTCAGTCACTGGTCTAGTTGTGTTGGAGGCGTGAGCTGGAATGGTGGCATCTGCCGCAATGCAACTGAGACAAGATAAGAGAGGGCAGGTTTCAGAGATAAATGGCTTGCGACAAACCATTTCTATGCAGCAGTGCTGTATAGCATTAGAAACACTTCTTGGGTCTTTATCAGAATAAGCCTCTGGTTCCATATAAGATGAAACCCTTCATTTCATGTCAGGAGCTTCAGCTTGATTTATAGCTGTTGATTTGGTTTTGGAATGTCTCAAAATAAAGTTTAGGGTGTTTTAGTGTTTTTGGTATTCGGTTTATTTTCTGTGAGGCTCATCATTAGTTTCTATTTTTTTAAAAAAATCCAAACATTCAGAGCAGACAGAAATAGATGCATGCAAGAGGCAAGGAAGGAAATACCAAAGACCAAAAAGAAAATGGGGGTAGTCAAGATAAAGAGTAGAGTTGCTTGCTTGGCTTGGAAATCTTTGTATGGGTCAGTGTGTAACACCCAACTTACGATGGCATTTTGCTATTAAGTGCCTTTCTTGCTGGTCTGACTAATGTCCTTTCACCAGGTTTCACTTGTTCATGGCATACTTGAATCATTACTTATTTGTGCATGAAGAGTCTCCTGTTAATAGCAGGAACTGACAGATAGGATGCTGAAACATTAGCCCTGTTTATCTGACAGATCTGGTGATATGAAAGTGCTGGGGAAAGGATTATGCCAACTGGTGGCAGTGTCTTTGCTCTGTTCACATGTTCAGCTAAACAGAGCCCATGTGTGTAGTCACTGTTCAGAGATATAGATCAAGGTGCTGAGAGAGGGTTTGATGGTGAATAGCTGCAGAAGGGGACATCTTCAGCAGGAAACTGGCCTGGGACCTCAATCTGTGTTGGGAGCATACTCCAGATCACTACCCCACATTTATCCACACTTATTTAAAAAGCACAAAGTTTGTTATTGTGATTTGAATTATATATAAGAGGGCTGGCATAATAGTTTAAATCATGGTGGCCATAGAGACTGACCCATGTAGAAGCACACTAGTGATCAGTACAGTAAACTTCAGGTTATATAAAATCAAACCACATACAGTCATCCACACAGCTGCCACGTGCAGCTTTCAGTTAGCAACTCACACTTACAGATGCATGCTTAAACCTTGCTGGATCCTCACAGTAAATCTCTCCTGAGATGCTTTAGCTTGAAACTTTTATCTTCACCTTCCCCACATTTCCAGAGCTTGCTTTGGGTGCTATGAATCCTGCAAAGTTACCAAAAGACAGGAGGAAGCAGGGTACAAAATTTCCAAATGGTGTGGGGAGCCTTTATGAATAGGAAAGACTCCTCAGTCTACACAATCATCTTCAATGAGTTGGCAGTGGAGGTGGGTAGAACTAGCCATTTTCCCCACTACTGCCTCAGGATTCATAATGCCTAAAGAGGACTCAGATAAATAAAATTACTACTACTACTACTACTAATAATAAGAATAATAATACCACCTAGATCATTATAAGAACTCAGGGTGGTTCACTAAAGGGTTAAATGGCTTAGTGTCCCTGTGTGAATAATCTTTCTGAAGGTGATTGTTTCACATAAGAATTATTCAACAAATCTTTGAAGAAAACAGCAGTTGGTTATGCACTGTAGTAATCTTTGATAAAATTCCCAGTGATGGTAAAAGAACAGGACTGAATCAAGAGGTTTAAGTCAGGTTGCTTGCTTTCTACATTTCCCCCCTCAACTTTTATGCCAAAAGCTCTATTATGTTTTCTGAATTTGTATTACGTTTTACATCCCTTTTCACCTGAGGAGTAAGAAAAGATAAGGTTATGTACAACATCTCATTGTGAGTTTTAGGATATAATTTCCTATGCAAATTAAGGTAAACAAAAATAGATTTAAACATTAAACAACCATGTGTGAAATTATTTCAGTTACTCCATCATTCCACCACTTGTCCAGTACAACACTTCCCAGGGAGTGAGGAGCTGTTAACACTGCATTTTGGCAGGTGACTTTCCTGTGCTCTCTGTTATGTGGCAAGGTTCTTCCATTCTAATCATAAGATATTCAGGAAAAGGAGAGCAACTGGGTTTTTGTGTGTGTGTAAAGAACAGCATCATACAGGTTGCAGTTGACAGCTGTAAGCTCAACGAGAAGAAAAGAAGCTTTTCAGGTGATGCGAGGACTGTTGAGTAACATTCTAGAGCAGGGTGTGGCGTGCCACACTGGTGTGGCAGGAGAATGTGGGCAGTGTGGCGGGAAGATTAAAGGACAATCATTATTATATTTTGGGAATATTTCAGTTCTTATGTAGCTGCATTGTTTTACACTTTCTGGATTTCCCATGATCATATAAGGTAGTTGTGTTCGGTGTTATAAATCAAGCACTGCTAGGTGTTGTTTCTGTTTGTTTTCCAATGTTTTTCTTATCAATAAAAAAACTGGGTGTGGTGCGAGAAAATTTTTATTCCGAAAGTGTGGCCCAGAGAAAAAGTTTGAGAACCACAGTTCTAGAGGATTTTGCAGGAGCTCGCATTCTTGGGTTGAGCTTAGAAAGCTTTGGAAATATTGTGAACGTGGCTGGGGCGGAGTAGTAGAAGGGGACTGTTTTATTAAATAATATCATATCTGCATGGTTGTAAATACTGCCTCTATTTTGACAGAACAAAAATATAGATACACTGAGAATGCAGTCCTATGCACACTTACTTGGGAGTAAGCTTCATTGAACACAATAGGACAGGTATTCCCAAACTCGGCCCTCCAGCTGTTTTGGGACTACAACTCCCATCATCCCTAGCTAACAGGACCAGTGGTTAGGGATGATGGGAATTGTAGTTCCAAAACAGCTGGAGGGCCGAGTTTGGGGGTGCCTGCAATAGGACTTACTTCTACATGCATTGGATTGTCATGTGAATGTTATGCTTTAATATAAGTGCTTTAAATTAATTGCTTGGGTGACTTTTCAAAATAATCATAATAATTCTATTCTGTCAGCCGTAGTTGCTCAGGAGCTTCCAAGTGCTTTGTGTTAACTTCTTTGCCTGATTTGAAAGTTCTCACTGATGTCTGTCTCTCCTCCTCATCTTTTATAATTTGCCTGTGTTTAAAAAGCAAATGGCATTACTATGTAATTAGTGCTCTTCGATGCCCTTAGAAATGAAGCATTAGTTTGACCTCATAGAATTCTCAGCTGGTGACATACTTTATGTGATTAATGATTTACAGAAGGAAAGCTTAAATGTAAATGTTTAAACTTCAGCAAAACGTAAGTCCCCTTGAACTGTTGATAGTTGCTATTAATATTAAATAAATAAAATAATTCCAAATCTTAATCAAGAACCTGATGGATGTGCAGCCACAATATTATAATCTTTGCTTATATTTTAAACATGTTATCATATTGAATGAGAAACTAAAAGGATTTTCCCCAAGAGAAATAATCCAATATCTTGTGTTTTGTGTTGTAAACTGCCCTAAGATCTTCAGGTGAAGAGAGGTATAAAAATGTAATCAACAAATAAAATAAATAAATAAATAAATAAATAAATAAATAAATAATGGTATTTCAGTTCAGTTCAAGATTTGAACAAAGTAGCAGAAATGTGTGTCCATGTGAATGCTTTCCCTCATAGCAGAGAATTAATGAATAGTTCGTGAAATTGTAATTTGGTTTATTAATATTGGTTAGAATAAAAGATATTTGTTTGCAATCAAGAGACAGCAATCTACCAGAAATAATAAAAAAGCAATTTCTTAAAATGAAAAGGGGAAAGACAATGTGCAGAGGAAAGGCAGTGTAGATTTGCTAAGGATTTTTTTTAATTTATGAGTTTTCTATAGATCTGTATTATGCAATAGTAATAGGGATGGTCTAACCAAGAGCTAAAGACTAAGGTTGTGCACATGGTTTAATCCTACCTTATGAGCAGCAAATCCTATATCCCTTCCAAGTGAAAAGCTCTAAAGCCACTCAGATTAAATCATTTGAGCACCATGGTATATTGCCATAGATGAAGGGATTTAATTTCACGTAGGTTATGCACCGACTTCAGAATTAAAATTCTAATGTCTCCAGTAGCTTGCCAGGCACTGTGACATCTTTTGAATTCATTGCTACAGAATGTTCCGATGTCCACTAGCATAAATGAGTTTTGAAAAAGATTCAGTATTGCAGAGGATTGCTACTTGCTGCATTAGCCAGAAATACATCATTCACATTCAGAGGCAGTATATGTCTTCCGGCCAAGTGCTGCAAACAAACAAAAGGAGGATGAAGGTTGTGTTCTACTTTTGTCAACTGCCTAGCAGCATATGAAGCATTGTTGAAGATGCTAGGCTAGATGGATCATTGACATGATGCATCATGGCAGTTCTTGTTAAAAGAATTTGGCATGAATTCTATCTAAATGGTTTTGAGTGTGTCTTTTGTTGTCTTGGTTAGTTGTTCCTTTAATTGGTACTATATTTGTATTGGCTGAAGTACTATCTCTGGTAGTATTGAGTGCAAAACTGTACAATACCTATTATTCAAGTTAATCTTGCAGGTGTGCAAATGTTTTCAGGTACACAGCTATTGTCACCATTGCAATGCTTCTGAGAATGTGGAGTGGGTCTTTTGGGAAAAGTGGAACACATGAAAGGGGAGAACAAAGTTTGAAGTTGGTAAAGGCAGATATTTTTTCACTATCACCAATCCAAGGCAAGGTTGGGTTGAATTATCCACACTGGACTTGTGGTGGACTTGTGGTCCACATAACGCAGCCACTTGATTTATGAAAAGTGCTGCTTTATCTGGTGTTCACTCGTATGTGGTTTTAAGAGGGATTAGATATGATTTCTTCCACTCACTCTAATGATCTGTACATACTTTCTGTTAGATGGTTGATGCTAGGTTGAGGGTATCAGAAGATAGGATGTTCAGATTGTAGGATGTTTTCATCTTTCATATAGCTCAGTTGCTAGAGCATGAGACTCTTAATCTCAGGGTCATGGGTCCGAGCCTCACATTGGGCAAAAAGATTCCTGTATTGCAGGGGGTTGAACTACATTAGTCTTTTGGTCCCTTCCAACTCTACAATTTTATGATTCTATAATTCTAGAAGTGAGCAAGAATCAAAAATTTTGAGAAACACTGCACTCATATTTGATGTTCCTCTTTATTCAGCAGTAGAAGCCACCACTACCACATACCAAGCTGATTCGACACCTACATCTGAACTGTTATGTGGAACACCTGTTTATAATCCAGAAGTTGCCTATTAACAAATTCATGTTTCCAGTATTCTGACAAAGTTAGAATAAAACAAACAAACAAAATTCTAACAGGAAAAAATACAACACTCAAATGTGTTCCTTGGCCATCCTCACTGCTCATAATATCTTTTTTAAAAATTGGGAATTGCTGCATGAAATTAATTCAATTATCTCAGTTTTGGGAAACAGGCCGCACCCAGGATTATAAAGGCTGGAAATGCTGAAAGGCATAGATAAAGGTTGTGGAGGGGTGAATGTGTTGCATTACTGTAGAAGCATAAAGAGAGTCTTTGTTTGCATCTTATTACGTAGGAGGGTAGGCATTTTGTCTGTTTCTTTATATTTATAAGTGTGTGTAATGCATTTATCCAAAGTCTCAAAGCTGAATAGGAAATATAAGTGTGTGCAGAAATGTATGTCTTTAGCAATAAATGTCACTTGTATATACCCAAGAATGGAATTCTTCATGATCAACCACACTTTTTAGAAATCAGTTTATTGGATTTTTCATCATTTTGTCTTGAGAAGGGATTGAGATTCCCTTGTTAAAAATATATAAATTTAAAAATCCCATCTAAACTGTATTAATTATAAAGTAGAGAGGGGGGGGGGAGTTTAAGCAACAAAGAATTTCAGATTTTAACAAATTATGACTATACAAGCCCATACAATAAATCAGCCATCTGGAAAACATTCCTTATCACCAGTGCTTTTTTTCGGGGGGGCAGGGGGTCATAGGAATACGCATACCCCTAAACATTTTGTGAATCTTTGTACTTTTGTCCATTTACTGTATTTATTTTTCCTGATTTGAAATATAAAATGGTGATTTTCTTGAGTCAAAATAAGAGTACCCTTAAACATTTTTTTAGAAAAAGAAATCACTGCTTATCACTATGTAGAGGAATATTCTATAATATCTAAGTGGAGACCTACAAGCTTCTTCTTTTTTTTGCAATTTGTGGTATAATCAAACATAGCTTCCAAACATTGAAAGGCCATATTGTTAATTGTAGCGGGACATTGAATGGAGTTTAAAAATATTCAACAAATGAAAATGACAAGATTTCACAGTGGCTTCAATAAAGGGATAAAAATCAACAAATATTTCAGATTACAATAACAGCAGAATATAAATGTGAAGAAAAGAAGAAACTGATGACCAACCTGAAATTTGGTTTTTGAGAGATGTGTTTGAGATAGTAAGAAGACATTCATAATGAAATAGCTAAATCAGAAGGAATATTAGTTTAAGAAGGTCAGATGAGAAAGAAGAATAAATGTAAAGGTCATTAGGAAAAACCAAGGTAACCCAAGTAGAATGAATAAATAATGCTTGAAAGAAGAGGCATAAATATAAAAATAGAAGAGGCTGAGAACGGAACTGTAAGGAACCCCAACAGAAAGAGTGGAAAGGGAGCCATTAACACCAACAGCTGGTGGAGAGATAGCATAAAATCCATGAAAGAATGTGCCCATGAAAACATGGAAAGTACAAAGAGACAAGAATAATAGATTGGTCAACAGTATCAAAAGCTTTAAAAAGGATCAAAGAGTAAGAAGTGAATAGCTAAATTGTCATGAGATGTAGCTAAAAGATCATTAGCAACATTAAGAACAATTTCAGTTGCATGGTGACAGCAGAAGCCAGATTGGAAGGGATGAAACATGGAAAAAACAAAAAGAAAATGATACGTTGGGAAAGGAAAGGCGTTTTAGAAGTGATGGGGGATACAGATTATCACTCAAACGTTGTTTGTCATTTAAGGGGAGAGATTGCTTTGCCATTGTAACGACCTGACTTTTTCTCAACCATGTCTTTACCTAACTTTTTCTGAAAAATATAACAATATAAGCAAAACTAGTACTAGCATAGGAACCAAATTATTTCGAAATATGAGCAGCAATAACCACTGAAAAAGATCCACAATAAATACACTACATATTAAAACTTCATTTGCGACCTGATAACTAAAAAAGAGGCAAAGGCTTGGTTGAACTTGTGTTGCTTTTAAGATTAAATCCATAAAACACCTGCATAGGGAAACAGCTATTGGTGCAGAACTAACTTCAACATAGAACTAAAACTGCAGCCGCTAGGGCAACCAAACTCCTGTCTGCAGGAAACAGAGTTACCACTATCCAACTTACTTGCTTCCCAGGCCATGCCATGAAGGCAAGTAGGTAGACCCACTCCCCTTCCTGAGACCCCATAGCTCCAGGAAGATGAGACAGGTTGGTCCTACAGGCAGCTCCTGTCCCAATTTACAACCCCATATCTCAGACAGCAAACCTCAGAGCCAGCCCGTTACCCTGAAAGGTGCCCTTCCCAAAATATGAGTAGCAATCACCCCTGAAAATGATTCGCACTAAATAAACCATATATTAAAACTTGATTTCTGGAGACTGTTTTATTGTAGGCTTTCAGAACAAAACCTACATGGGGGTTTTCAGACTGACCTGGCAAATTTCCAAGTTAAGAAAGGTTTTTCCAGGTGGGCATTGCTGCAGCTTATACTGCTTATTTATAATTTTCCATTTCAAAACATTACAATACATATATTCCATCACAAACAACAGAAAAGTGACTTGTCACTTTAATGTTGATAAGAAAAGAAACCATATCTAGAAGGTGGAAAGTTTGTTGGATTTAAGCTGGCTTTTATCCTCATGGGCACGACTCCAAACACATTAAGGTTTCACTCTTCCACGTAATTATTAATTATTTCACTCTTGCACGTAATTGCACATAATCCATCTATTGGGGTGGGGTGGGAAGTTTAACAAGACACCTTATTGTCTCCTTTATTACACTGAGTCATTTTCCCTCCACACAGGTGTCCATTGATGAGCGTATCAGGCAGTTGCATGAAGCCCACCGAGATTTCGGTCCTACTTCTCAGCACTTCCTTTCCAGTAAGTAATTGTTCTTTGTTGTTGCTGCTAACTTGCTTAAGAAACTATTAAAAGTTTGTTATGTAGTCAGTCTTTACAGAAATGATAGCTAGGATTTCTTGTCTGGCCTTTGATTAGAAACTACCATTGTGGACAATTTAGTAATCCAGCAGTTAAGATTCGGTGTGAACTGAAACTTTGGCTCAGAAGTTCATAAAATTCTGATGCAAAAAAAGCCTCTAAAATTATGACCTACTACTCATAAACACAAGATAAAGTGGTAAACCTATTTAGTGACTGTTCCACTTCAGACTAGGGTGTCCCTGGATTTTGGGCACCTGGTATGAATATAATTTCCAAGGTACAGAAAATTAAATGCCAGGGAAAGGGGCTGTAGGTAACCTAGCCATCTTGCTGGTATTTTACATATAGACTTTCCCTGCCATGTTTGAGTATTCAACCTGGGAATAAATATACCCCTACCTGCTACTTGAGGTGATATAGTTGAAAGGCACAGGTTTACCACACTTATCTGGTGTTTGTTTGCGCAAACAACATTTGCCACCTTCCAACAACTTGGTTTTTTTTAGTATGACATTCGTTCTTTCCAATGTTTGTCTACATTTAAGAAGAACTTTCTGTACAGAAAGACATTGACTCAAACGATTACAGGATCTTGTTCATTAGAATTTGATCTATATACGTACTATTGTTTATTGGTTGCTATAGGAGGGAATAGAAGCTATTCATTATTCTGGGTGCAGCCAGTGACAACCGATAGGGTGGTGAAGTGACCATACGCTAAACTGCCAGAGGCAAGCGCCAGATCCTTTCAATTTTGTTTCAAGATTTCTATTAGTTTCCACTGTCTCATAGAATTTACTGTGAGCCATTAAGAATAAATCCTACTCCCATTTACACAGCCTCATCCAAGGTTCCATTTCTTGGGCATAGTCTAAACATGCAGCAGAATGAATTCTGGGTTGGTGACATAGATTGTACTGCTTCAAACTGCCAATGTTGGCTCACACTTTTGAATCTTCCCTTAACAGTAGACTATTAGTACAGGAAGTGGCAAAAAACTCCCCCCCCCCCAAGAGCTTTATTTTTGTTGGAGACAGGGAAGCATTCAAAAATTATATCAATTTTAAAATATTATATAGCTATATATATTACCAGCAATCTGAAGTGGAACTGTATAACCACCTCAGTATTCTGCCACCTCGTTGAATGTCTAGAGTGAGACAGTTTTTCAGTGTGGCTTTTATAGGAGAATATTTGCTAAATAGATAGATTTGTCTATGTAGTATTTCTGCATAGGTAGCATGCCTATAAAGATTCAAGTGATGTGCAACAAGGAAAAATAGTTTGTTCCTTCAAAATCAAACAGGAAAGCATTCATCTATTCTGACCCATAAGATAGTTCCAAAATTGTTGTGACTGCAGGTACACGGTTGGAGTTCCAGCGCAGGATTTCCTAAAGCAGGTTGTCTGACTGTAGAATCTACAAGAGAGCCAGGCAGATAGTGCTACTTGTAGCTTTCAGACTCTTCCACTCATTAGAAATCTTATATCAAAAAATATATGGAATATATACTAAACCCAGGGTACCTAATTTTATCCTTGAAGTGAGTGGGCAGTGAATACAAAGGGGCAGTTGAATTTCCAAAAGGGGCTAGTAAACAAACAAACAAAAAAAGGAACATGGAACACACAGACAGCCTCATTTATGAGAATAAGAGGCAGTCCTAGCAGCTACATAAACATCTTTCAACTTTTACTAAGCCATCTGCAGGTGTGATGATCCATTGAATCCTGCAAAGGTTGGTTTTAAGACACTAGTTCCATCAGTCTTCTCTGCATCTTTATGGATATATACATGAACCACCTCTGCGGGATCTGGAACTTGTTTTTATCATTCTATTTGCTGGCTACAAAATCATTCATCTTGTTACACACCACCCCAATCTCCACAGAAGTACAGGACTTCCAGGCACATTTTACACAGGGTCTGTGTTTGCTTTTGGAAAATGAGGCACAACAGAGACAGTGGTGTCTTTATAATATATGGTTTATATATATTAACCTGAGTTTAAATTAGAGGGATCCCCAGCATTACACTGCAAGACAGTCTCTTGCCTCTTCCATAAGCACAGCATTGGATTTAAACAGACACCAGCCATTTCTCTGCCTCTCTCTCCAGCTCAATGCTTACTCACTGTTGCATAACTCTTAACTGCAATCCCTAAACTCTTGACTATTTCTCTGGAGTCAAAGGGGCCCCACCTCTTTGCACTCTGTAGTGAGTTCCTTTGATGCACTGTTGTGCTAAACAGCTCCTTACCCCACCCATTTTAACTCACAAGCTGTAATTCTAACGTTTACAGAATCCAGGCATTTAGCACCCACAAATTAATACATTATAAACTCAACATACAACGTATTTGTTAATGTGTCTACACAAGGAAGTGAAACAATGGTTTCTTGGGACTGCAGCATGAGATTTACTCTCAACTCACTGTGGACAAGGGTTTAAACTCACTGGTGATTGTAGAGAAGGAAATGGTAGAAATTTGGGGAGGGGGTAAAGCAAGGCCTTGCACAAGTAATTTGGAAGCTACTGTGCTTTTCACAAAGCTGCTCCTTTCAAAATGTTCTCTCATGTTCAGTTAGTACAGATGTTTCCAGCTGGTTATTATCATATGCATCTGTCTGCCTGCTTTCAGCTAAGGTATCTTTAATGACAATGGCTACTTTTTAGGATGAAACGTATTCCATTTGCAAGTTGTAGTGCTATTCAGCAAGGCTATTATACTGATGCCCAACTGAGGACAGAGAAAACTGATGCACATACCTGCTTATTAAAGTGTTTTAGTCTTCATAGTGTCCTCTCATGACCTCCACTAAGAAGTTGGTAGTGATCAGGTACTCATTTAAAAACTACATTCAAGCAAGGGCACTATGCTACATCCACTAACTGAAATGGTGGGAGGAACAAAAAGCCACAGCAGAAAAGGTACTTCAAAATGGCAACTAATAAAATCCTCTAACTCAGCACTGGAGGTGGGGGGTGGGGAAAAAGATGGTTATCACTGGTACAGCCTTTATGCAGTATGTTTTGAAGTCTTTTGAAAGACTACTTGAAGCAGCATCAAAGCAGCAAGGCACAGATTGAAATGAAGCTGTTTGAAAGCCACGTCTTTGGCCTATTGTACTGCGATTATAGGAAAGTAAATAACAAAACCATATTTAAAGGATTGCATCAGTGGAATACAGCATAGGCACAGGATAATGGTCTCCTGCTGCTTGTTTGATGCATGACTAGGGAAAACCAACGAAAAGATGCTGAGGTTTCATTATCAAAGTAAAATACATTGTGAGCTGATGTGTTGAAATGACTTTACTGCGACTACACCAGATCATTAATGAAGTAGGTGGGGCCACCAGGCGTGGCAAGACTTGGGTGTGCAATGCAACATAGTATTATTGAGCAGCTGCATTGTAATTGGCATCAGGAATAAAGCTGGGGTCTCAGGCCAAGAAGAAACATGCCTGTTCTTTAGAAGGTACATATTTTAAAGTATGATGTGCTATTAAGAATAAATTGATTTTTCACAAGCATATTTTGGACACATTTCCTATCTGTACTATTTTGTGACACACACAAAGGACACAGAGGAGTAGAACTCTTTTTTGAACTGCACATTTTACAGCATGGTAGCTTTTATATGTAAAATGTGACTATTCTTTTGAAGCTAATTAACAAAAACATTATATTTGGTTTTACAATAATGTAATTTATTTTATTTTAGTGATTTATAAGTTATTGCAATTTTGTCACTTTGAATGCCATTTATGCTTGTCTACGGAAGTTAATCTAAGTTTAAAACAGCCTCCCGTCTTTGCAATGGAAAAAGAAATTTGAATGTGTCTGTTCACTACCACCCCATGCTTCAGGGAGACTTGTCCACCTTTCAGAGGAAAACAAAACCTGGAAATATCACTTGTGTGATCATGCATCACTCTTTTAAAACGAACAAATTATTATTATTATAATTATTACCATTATTTATTACTTTCGTATACTGCCCTTCATCCAAAGATCACGGGGCAGTTCACAACATAAAAATACAAGATGAGAACACATAATAAAATAAACACAAACCAATAGCCTTCCTCCCACAAACACATTTAAAAGGTCATAGAATGCTCATCAGCCAAAGGCCTGGTTATAGAAAAGCATTTTTCCTTGGCACCTAAAGATATGTAATAAAGGTGAGCCTCTATTCTACAAATGGGGAGTCACTGCAGAAAAGGCCCATTCTTGTATTGCCACCCTCTGGACCTCTAATGGAAGAGTCATACGAAGAAGGGACTCAGATGATGATTGCAGGGTCTGGATCGGTCTATATGGGGAGAAGCAATCCCTGACACACACAGCAATTTTTAAAAGAGACATGAAAGTCCACTGAGGATGGGGAGGGATTGGTCATGGCATTTCAAGGACCAAACTTACCAGCACCTTAAGCAGTTGGATTTTGCTACAGACTTATAGTACCAGTATCTTATAAGCTCCATTCTGGAGAGAAAATAGTTTGAGCAGACCACACCCACTTCACTCAGATAAGACAATATTACAGTGATGGCAAGAATCAGTGGCAGATATCCTGAGAACTGCAAGCAGAAGGAAGCTCTCAAAATGGAACATTGTTGCTCCCTTTTCCCTGTGCCCTCTGAAAAGCCTTTCCAGATGGGATAGGCCCAACAGCATGGGATAGGCCATATGGGCTGCTGGTGAGAAGGTCAATGCCCAAAACTTAAGTGGAGGCACCTTGTGCAAGTAGCATTTACTTGGATAAGGAAACCACCTGATTTTTGTCCATTTCCTTTTTCTACTGCACCCCCCCATCCCATGTCATTCAGGTGAGTCCCCTGACCCTCTGAAGAAGCATTGCACAGTGCAGGAGAGACAGAGAGAATTGAAGATAATTCTTCAATTATTCTTCAGTTATCTTCCTTCTACTCCTGGTTCACAGAATCCAAGCCACTTCACAAAGACTTTTAGCAGGCATTGGAAGGGAAGTAGATTCCATTAGAGAATCTTCATCTGAAAGACATGGGGGAAAAGTCTTCATCTGAAATAATGAATATGGATCAGTACAGTAAGGGACACAAATGCAAATATAATTTCTGGATGTCAGGCGTTTGAATGTGAACCTAAAAGAGTTGACTGAAAGATGTTCCTTGCTTCTGTGATAAAAAATGAGCCTATTCCTGAGAAAGGAAGGTCATAACTGAAAGGGCAAGGGCCCGACACTAAGGTCACTGAAAGACCCTGAGAAAGCAAGAATCATGATAAAAGGAACACAGGGAATCCAAAAGAATTTATTTGTATGGACAAAAGCCTCAAGAAAGGCACAACAGCAGGGTTATATGCCTTTTATATATCCGTTGGAACAAATGCAACTTTGAAGTTGTCAATACCAAAAGAGGGAGTAAGAAAAAGAACTTTGCCATGGAGCCCAGCTTAGGTAGGGTGGGAAAAGAGCAGCCAGAGGGAAGACTACCAGCATTTCATAAGAGTTTATATTGGGCCTTTCAAAAATCACATTGCTTTACAGTGCTGATGTTGAACTACTGTAGTGTGTTAATGAGCCCTTCCTAGTCCACAGGTTCTATTTATAGTTAGCAACACAGTGGTGGCAAATATTGTGATAGTTTTATTGTCTATATTTACATAACATGTCATGAAGTGAGTCAAGGCAATAAAATATGAATATTTAAGTCCAATTTTAAAGTCACATTGTATGTGCAATTAAACCTTATTTCTGCAAGCAACATTCCACGTACCCAGTCATAGTGATACCACACATGTTAACTAATGAAACAGAACAGAATAGTGTGCTATCAGTATCTTGACGCCATCAGTAAATAAAACATATACATGTTGGGGATTACTGCTAGATACCACAGTTAAGGAAAATGGGAAATGTATGACAAAGAGTTCCATTGCCCAGGAGCAACACAGTCTTTCCCGCTAATAACTAATTTGGGTAGCTGAAAGAAAACAGGGCCATCCAAATGTAAGAGATAAACTTCTGCATACTTCAGAACATAAGAGCTTCCTGGATCAGTCCAACATTCTGTGCCAACCAGATACCTGTGAGAAACTTGCAAGCAGGACCTGATCACAAGAGCAAGATTTTAAAGGTGAACTAGACCTGCTTAAGCCCCTGACAATCTATAGCAAGTATTCTGGAATGAGACTTAGAATTGGAGTGATGCCTTTCCCATCTCTGTCTCTGTATACCACAACAATAGAAGACCTTGGCGGAAGGTTACATTTTGAGATAATACTGGTACTTCTTATTTCAGCATTTCCCTTGTGCTTGGCATCAATGATAAGTCCAACATTTTCAAAATACCTATGTAATCACTTAGCTTAATTTAGCTTGAAATGTCCCAATTTAAATATTTTCAAAGAATAATTATGAACCTGATGAGTAAAAGTATAACTTTGTGGGGCTCATGCAGTTATTTAAGGGCTGCAGTTGTTTGCTTACTTAAGGCTAGAAAGAGAATTTGTGTTGAGTTCTGAAAGTTACATGCATTAGCACTTTCTAGATGAAAGCATAAGCAGGTGTTGGTAGTGAACTTAATACATGGTCCATTTTCATCCCCCCCCCAAAACCCCATATATTTGCTCTCTATTTTATATTTAAAGAAAGACATATTATTATTGCAGTTCACTGGGCGTTGTGATCTGCGGCGCTTCTTCGTTAAGAGTGGGTGGGTGGGCGCCATAATCTCATGTTCTGTTTTACCATATTGAAGACAGACAAGATGAGATGTGGGAGATCCATGATAAGATCTCTCAAAGTTTCCTCCCATGCTGTTTCCTCACTTGAAGTATATGCATACCACTGCTTTCCCCAAAAGGGTTTGAGCCTTTGGCAGCATTGCAACTGAACCCTTACAAAGGCCTGAGAGCTTTGCAAGTGTTCTATGTGAACATTTGCAAAGTGTCTGCCATCATCTCCTCTTGCCCCAAGGCCCAGAAATTTATAGGTCAAGAGAAGATAGCTGTAGTGTGCAATCTCGGGCTCCATTAGTGCATCTTTTCCCACCAGGAACTGGAAACAGAAATCCCAGAATTCTCAGCAGGATACAGGTGGTTCACATATCACAAATGAGGTCCCCCTCGCCCACCCCTGAAATTATCAGACTTGTAGTCGTGGTTACAGTTGCCAGCAGGAAAAGGCACACTATCAGGACTTGAATCACCAGCTGCTGCCCTCACCTTCTCCTGTCCCAAAGTAAGAGTTACATCTTGGAAAAGTGGGATGTGGTGGCTCAGTGCTTCTGGCACCTCTAGATCAATAATTATGTCAGCCCTTCTGCAGAAAAGAAAGCCAGGTACTTGTATTGTCCCTGTAACAAAATTATTGTATTTTGATTATAGTTTGTATTTAAGAAGAACGTTATAGATTTTATAAATACTTTTGTAATCTGTAAATGAAATATGGGTATGTTTTATATGTAATTGTCCAGCAATCACTTTCAACAAGGTACTAAATATACGGGAGTACATTTATCATTGGCTACTTCATGTAATAACTGGAAATTACCCTGGAACAGTGTCACAGAGGCATATTATTATTATTATTATTATTATTATTATTATTTTCATACTCCACTCATCTGTCTGGGTTTCCCCAAACACTCTGGGCAGCTTACAGCAACATTATATGATATGCCATTTTTTGTTGGATGCCTTCTTTTCAACAGCTGCTCATCAAATAGATGACACTACAGCCACGTGTATTTCATGGCCATAGCTGGTTGTTTTGACAGCAAGACATTGCTGTCAGGATCATGGTTTGGGCAGTCTTGGTAGACAGTAAGGCACGGGTTTCATTCTAAAACTAAGGATCAAAAGTTAGAGTTCTAAGCGTCATGGAATCATAAATAGTAATAGAAACAGGAAGAGATTAGGAACATCATCAGTTCAGTACGAAAGTCAATAGAGATGCAGAATAGGAATACAGCTGCTCTGTTAATTAGGAGAAATGTGTGACAAATAGTACATCTTAAAAACGTACCAAACAGAGTGTACAGTCTTTCTGATACACTACAATCTTCAAATGAAGTAGGTGTGTGTGTAATATTGCTGTTTGCAGAACTGTGACATGCAAGGAAACCAGGCCTAGATTGATTTTACGCTCTGTGGATGACTTTGCAGCAGGCAGTGAACTGTTTTTAATGTTATAGAGACAGATGTTGTCTATGCAGTAGATGTATACTGTTGCTGGTAAAAAAAAGTAACTCTCGTTAGCCATATAGATTTTTGCAGTCCTTACAAAATTCCATTTGTGTGACTTGAGGTAATAAAGTACAACTTCAAACTTTGAAACCTTTATAGAAGATTTGCCACTCTCTGAAGTCTAGGAAGTAAGTACAAACATTTTATTCTCTGTGTATGTGCAAGACAGTCTGCATTATATTTGAAAGCAGAATGACAATAATAACAATATTTATGCACAAACACCAAAGTTCACAGTTGAATGGTACCTTTTTTAAGGATCAGCCAAAGTGAGCTTTTGAATTTTCCAGAACTCTTCGTCAGGCAAGATATTTCACAATGACGGTTGGCGTGACAAGGAAAAACAAATATCGTGTTATATAATTTTGCCAGTTATGAGGAAATTACAGAGCAGCAATATCATTTTATTCTCAACCCTTCTACAAATATTTTATTTCTTTTTAAAAAATTGACTAAGATGAGGCTTAAGTGAACCATTTTTTACTGGCATTGGGAGTCAGATAGGATCTACCATTATTTAGGTAGTTGAAGGAGTTCTCTCATTACTCTGCATCCAATAACGGGACCAGCATTGTGTGTTAACTTGACATCCAGGTAGAAGAAGGACAGGATCTTGTGCTATCATGTCATTTGGTAATAAATTTCATTTCTACTATTTACGATGCTCTCTCCTTCATTGGAAGTTTTTAAGCAGAGGTTGGATGTCTGTCTGTCGTGGATGCCTTAGTTGAGATTCTTGCATTGCAGGGGGTTGGACTAGATGACTCTTGGGACCCATTCCAACTTTACAATTCGATGATTCTATAGGTAAATTTTATGCAAACTAATTTAAATGAACGAGTATGACTAAATTGGTTCCATTACTTTCACTAGGTCTACTCTGCATAACATTTAGCTGAATGCCGCTCTAGAAACAATCTTAGTTCCTGATGCTGCTTCCCTATTTACCACTTTTTAAAAATCAAATATCAAAATGAAAAGCATACAGGGAAAGTGATATACTTCTGCACAACAGAGAACAACAGTGGACGAAAAGAATCCACTCGTGCACTGCAGTATTCAAGTATCATATACGTATGAAGCTCACTGAATAATCTTGGGCCAGTCCCAGTCTTTCAGCCTAACCTGCCTTGCAGTGCTATTGGGTGGATAGAATGGAGACTGGGAGAACCATGTTGAAATGGAGATGGGGAGAACTTCTTGTTAACTCACAGCTTTATCTAAAGGTTGTATCTCATTATATTGTTCATGAATTAACTGCAGTTTTCATTTGATAAATTTACCACACCTCCCTGTGCTTACAACACACACATTCACTTAAAATGTACATTTGTGAGCAATGTGCAGAGTGTAAACTTAAGGATTCAGTATAAAGTGCTACCGTCCTGATCCTGTCATTTGGCGGATGCCTGGCAAGGGTCCAATTTTCATATGCAGTTCCATCGCTTGTCAGAACTATCCTGGTCACATCAAGGGAGCCGTTTGCATTTCTTTGTATTCACCATGAATGGAACAATCCTAAGGCACAGGAGTGCTATACATAGCACTACATCTAAGTTCAGTAATATACAATTAATTTTAAAATAATATAAATTATTTTAAAATATTAATATATAAATTAGCACATAGTTGACCTCTTAGGGTGAAATATATTGTTATGCTTTGTTTTGTTTTTAAAAAGCAATACTTCCATGTTGTAATAATCATGAAACATTTTGGTATTCCTTTTTTTAAGTTGAAAAGAGTAATATGCAACTATTTTAATGAGCCACAGAAGTTTGAAATACATTCCTCTTTCCTAGTCAACATTTCAGGTAGTTTCTGGTGTGCCTGATAATACATTCTTTTACATTGCGCAGCACCATAACAGAAAGGCACTTTCGAATATTCTTCTGCAAATAGGAAACTGTATCTATCTTGAGCAAGTAATACACAGGGGGGAGCTCTCTGGCCATATTAAAAACCATTTTCCATACAGTCTCCTTTGATTGACTACTAAAAATGGTCTTACTAGGAATTAAAGATACATGTCTATTACCTAGACTAGCTTTGTAATGGATGGTAAGCCTCTACTGGTATCCAGAGATAAGAAGCAGCTGTTTGCAGTGTTTGGGCTTGTGCCAGAAATGAGATCATGATTCTTAGAGCAGAGTTGAAATAGGTACCACATATTTTTGTTAACTCAAATTTATGCAAGGCTGGCATCACCCAGCAGAGCAAAAACTGCACGATGGGCAGCCTCAGCACAATCTGTTGATGGAACATTAAATCCAGTTATGCAGAACGTCACAGAATTGTTTGTTATTTCCAAGAGATTTAGTTCCAGTGAAGATGACTGCTTGCCTTCATTAAAAACAAAAAAACAAAAAAGCTTGCTACATAAGATTATGTGATAGTAAGTTTTGACTAGATTAATTCACAAATGGGGAGATAATGCCACTTCAAGAAATGCTATAATTACCTAGCATATATATTTATGTACATGATATATGGATGCACTAGGGATGACCACTTTTCTGCTCTTGAGGAACATGGCAACCTGTAGGTTAAATGACCTATTCAGTGTATGAAGAATAAAGTTTCTCAGCTAATTCAAATATTCCAAAATACTGTTGCATCTAACATAATACACTGCTATAGGAAAATACATACATAATGTATCTTACATGTGTATTGAGCCATTTTGTCTGCTAGTTGTTTCTTGTTTGCCAATGTGTTTTTAAAATTTATAATGACAGTTCCACTACTCTGCCTGAATGATATGCTAAGTTGTGACATGACAACAGCACAAAGTCACAAATCTCCTGAGCCTTGCTGGATCAGGCCAGTGGCCAACTAGATGCCTATGGGAAACCCATAAGCAGGACCTGAGTGCAGCACCACTTTTCCTTGTTGTGTTTCCCAGCAACTGGTGTTCAGAGGCATGATTTCTTTAGCAGTGGAACATTTTCTACTGGGGCAGTAATTAATAGGACTGTTCCAGAAATTATCACTATGAAATAGAACCAAACAAATGTGAAGGACAATGTATTTTTGTATTTTTATTTTATTTTATTCCTGCTACAATAAATAATTGCATAGAGTTATGCACTCTCAATGAAATCCTGATTGGATTTGAGCCTGGTCATTATTTCAATCTGCAACATAGCATCACAACAAGATGTTAAAACCAGAAAATAAAATGGATGAAAATACCCCATGTTCTAAGTGGAGGGATTTTTGTATGTGTTTTTGGCTTTAAAAAGAAATCACTTGAAATTTACTCATAGTATTCAGCTGTATTTTGTTTAAAAGGTAATTACAGGTGAATTTCATTAGACTTTGAATGTGATGTGGTGCTTAAAGTGCTGGAATTTGTAGGGAACACAACCCTATTTCACAGCCTCTGTGCACATTTGGATTTTTATGTGCTCACATCAGCATCTTCATTATATATGCATTTGACAATGGAAGCAAAAAAGGAACATGAGCTGGTAAGTCTTTCAGTTCTCACAAGAAAACCAAGGTATTACTTTGTTTGATGACAATTAATCAACTAAGAGGAAAATGTAGAAGACAAGGCAGCAGAAAGCAAGGGCCGCGGAAACCCTAAAATTTCTGTCCCACAAGACAGGCAGCATGCTTCTTCAGTTTCTTATCTTTTCTTTAAGTTTAGTAGTTGAAGAGGTTTTTGCATTTATCTTTGCAGCTGAATGAGTTCAATTTCACTCAGATTAGAGTAGAAATTTCTGAACAGCAGGTTAATCCTTCCTGCCTTCATGGGCAACTGAGCAAACAGACCCATATCAGTGTGGCCAAGTGTAAAATTGTAATTCCAGAGATTAATGTTGTCTTTCCTGTTTGCATTGAACTTGACCTCCATGTCTCTTTTATTTGATTTTATGTTTCGTTTTTGTTTTGTTTTTTGTTAACAGCTTCTGTCCAGGGCCCCTGGGAGAGGGCAATATCGCCAAACAAAGTGCCCTACTACATCAAGTAAGTATCAAACTATTATGATTAAATGCTTGGGGCTGTCAACTAATTATCTTAGCTTGCCTTGAAACAACTGTGAGGATTCTACTCTTTTTGGAGCCTACTGGTTCATACTGGATGTTTCAAGTGTAGCCTCCACTTCCATCGATAGCATAGAAAAAGATTTACATATAACAAAGAATTCTGAGGATTCATTGGGGTTAAAAGACAGTATAATCACCAATATACATTTGAAATGCAATTTTAAAAAGTTCAGAATTCAAGAAGAATGATAATGTGTATTGGTCCTTTCTTTGACTGTATATGTCTGTTCAGCTACCATTGCTTTAAACATCTTGCACCTTATTTTGCTGCTTGATAATAAGAAAGAAAATCAGTATTAAAAGATACTGCTCCTAAAATCTACCCTAGACTGAATTTTGCACGGGGGTGGGGTTTGGGGTGAAATCAAAATACCCTCGCCCCCAAAGAGGCAGATTCCAGCTCTTTCAAAAATTATTTACACGTTGGCATAGCTAACTGGTAGTACTTTCAGTTAGAGATCAGAGCATGCAAAGCAGCCTCTTTTTCTGTTCAAAATTAAACATTTCAAGTGATAGTTGAATAGATCATAAGAGTGTTGGCTTCAGTGTGATATGCATTATATAGTTCTCTCACTGGTTGGACAACTCATCCATGAAAAGAGTACCAGAGAATGGGACAATTTCCTGTGACACACATTTAATTTTTATAGTCTATTCAACTATCACTTTTACAAGCTTTTTGATTTGTGTAGAAAGATCACTTTTTAATCTACCTATTTATTGCATTTGGGATCTCACAAAAAGGACTTCTCTGTAGTTTTTACTTTGTTGCCAACATGGGTAGAAAGAGCTTAATAATGCAGTCACCCTACTTTTTATAATTTATCTCATCTTAATATTAGAATTCAATATATTGACGTGTTAAATGTGTACAATTAAGTATTTTTTAATTTGCAGATTTTTCAGTGCAAATCATTTTTATCGTGCAGCAGCATTTTGCATTAATCTTTTGTTGTGCCCACACATCTTGCATAACTCAAGACCATTAGCTGTTGTTTGAAAATACGGGAAATTTACATCTTAAGCTGTTGTCCAGCCTTTATATTGCTCCTGCTCTATGTCTGATTTCATAATAGAAATTATTTCTTTGCTATTGGTCTTTAAATTCTCAAAGGAGTTACCGTACATTTCTTGCCTGTTCAGAAAGCAAACATTATATCTGAACGTTTTCTGAATTTGGACATGATTTTCTGCTCCAAAGCAACATAAATTGTTGATACTGAACATAAGAGCATATGTTGAGAGATGTCTTTCTTGCATATTTGATTGTTCATGAGTGCTTTTCTCATTTTCTTCTTGATGCTTGGAATTTTGGATTTTTTTTTTACCCAACTCATCAGTTCTACATTTTCAGTGACAGATCACTTTATGAGTTCATAAATCAGAAAATAGTTGCTTCAAAAGCGTAAACAACATCCTCTTTGGTGTCTCAATGCTAGGCAACATCAAGCCACTTGGTTTTGACAGTTACAGCATCATATTTATCTAGTTGATTAATTAACAGCATCCAACAGTCATTAAAGTTTCTGCATTGTGGTTAAACTATTGCAATTTGCAGGAGGAAGAAAATAGAAACACAACACTAGCTGGGATTAAAGAGGCCACAACTTTATTAAAGGAATGTGGCGTGTCTATTAAGTCCAGCCAAGGGATTGATTATAACTCTTTCTGTTGCAAGCCCTGAGGAGATTGGCCTAGGCAGTCAAGCAAGCTAACCACCTGGCACAACTTTACTCTCCATCCACTCCCTTGTGGGGAGAAGTAGATTTACCACTGGTGCCTCCACAACCCCTGATGGTTGTACCATGCCTTTATTACCAAACATCCCTACTTGTGGGCCACTCAGCCTTGAGTGCAGTTTAATTGTGGCTTTGCCATAGGAGCAGATCAGCTGTTGTATGCCATAGTGATGCCTACTTGTCATGTTCCTTTTAACAAATACCACACCATTTGTGAAGCATTATCTGCTTAGGATGGTGTTTAGGAGTTCTTACTAGAATCTCCAAAAAAATACCTTAAACAGAGAGTGCTTCCGTTATCATGTTACTATGTTGTGTGCATTGGTATCTTAGGGACTATTATTGCTGCCAGCTTCAATAAGGTGAGGCAGAAAACAAATAGAGATGTAGGCTTAACCCATTCACTTTCGTCATTTCCCAACCTTGTTAGTAAGCATATGACGCTTTCTGTTTGGATCTGAAATGTATTACTTTTTTTCTTACCATAGTGTGAATTCATATTTCTGCCATCTCTGTGGTTAACAAGCAAGTTAGGTATGGAGCAATCAGTCTATTTGTCAGTTTATTTGTTTGGTCCATGTCACTGGCACATGTGTTAAATCATCAATCTGTTCTTCCCTGTTTATGTTTTAAGCTGTGAATTAAAAAAATAAATCCACTCAGAAATTATAATTTCATTAGATATCAAAGTAAATATCTTCTAAACATATATCTTTAAATATAACAGGTTTAAATGCATTTCAATACCTATCTAAGCCAAGAACTGAATTGTAACATTCAGAGAATAACAACAGCCATTATATCACTAAGTTCCCATCTGCTTATTAGTCCAGGAGGTGCAGATCAAGTCTGAAGGCCAACCTAAGGTTCCCCAAAGTACAAAAAGTACTTAGGAAAAATGCCCTAAAGGGGAAAGCCCCGAACCACCCCCATTAAAATTCAGTGGCACACAATATTGATAGATTTAGTGGGAAATAACCAACAACCAGGTTTGGGAGGGAATGGAATCAGGTAACTGGCAAGGGAAGTAGAAAGACATAGAGACATAGAGCTAAATAAGGTACAAGGAGAACCAACTTATTGTCTCGACAGATCGTTTCCAGGAGAGGAGGAATGGGACTATAGCAGGCATAGGCAAACTCCGGCCCTCCAGATGTTTGGGACTACAATTCCCATCATCCCTAGCTAACAGGACCAGTGGTCAGGGATGATGGGAATTGTGGTCCCAAACATCTGGAGGGCTGGAGTTTGCCTATGCCTCGACTATAGGATCCCTCCATAATTTCTTCTGAGAAGCCAGGTTCAACAGGCCTCTTCCTTAACTGTCCTCTATCAGCAGCTGTTCTGTAATGCTATAGAAGTGAGAGAGATGGGGATACATAATTTCATGTTAAGAAACAACCATCTTTTAGTAGCCATTCCATCAGGTTTTTGTGCAGGGAGAGACATGACTGCAGGGCCCCTCCATTGGCTATGACATTTCCCCCCGTTCCTACTTTTCTAAGCCTACCCCATCCCTCAATATATTGCAATAATATGCTCAGATATATATGGAAGCCAGCCCCAAACCTAAACTCTTTGTTGTTATATAGCTTAGCAGGCAAATGTATAGGTTGAAAAGAAGAAAGACATCCTTATTTCCTTCACCCTTCCATAAAATGCACCACATGGCAAAAAGCCTGAAAAGAACATCAAGGGTCCTACCCCAGGCTAATAGGATCTCTGAACAAAAGGACTTTTACTGAGTGCTGTTATATCACTTGCTGCCTCCGAAAAATAAAAATGCCAACATCATACAACCTGTTAAAATGGTTTCTTCCGCTCTTGCCATGTGGTAGTATATTGCCTACAAAATTCTTATGACAATTGCAGGATTATCATATTTTTCAGCTGTTGCAATCTGCAAGGAGTGTGTTCAACTTTTATGAAGCTATTCCCATATGGATTGGCCAAATAAATCAAGCAGATTCCCTTTGCTTCTTTTCCTAATGATTTTTTTTTTAAAAAAATGCTTGCTTTACATTATAAAAGTTGCATTTGATTACAATGTCCGCTTGGACACCCAGGAAATGCCTGCCTGGTAAATAAGGTAAATAATGAACTACAGGACATAGTATCAAGAGAAACTAAACAATATATCATAGGTGTTTAGCTATACATACTGTACAGAAAAAAATGCCAACTATTATTTTTTTCCTATCAGATCTTTCTTTGCTTTGCTTTCCTTGCAGCTCCTCAATCTAGTCTTTTTGTCACCTTCAACATCTTATACTTCCTAGATCACATGTTATCTTTAGTGCATAATTTACAAATAATCCCATTTCCCCCTAAGGCTAATACACTACATAGGCTTGCATCAGTTCAAAGTCCTGTGGAAAGAAGCATACACGGTAAGCAGAGTAGGCTTCTGACACTCTTTTATTTTAGCCAAGCCTTAATTTGTGCATTTGTACATAGAATAGTTGATAGTGTCCCTGAACCAGTGTAGAGTACATTTCCTTCACCACTAAATAATTATAGAGGCTTCACACTTCAGGGATTAAGAGTAAGCGTTTCCAGGTGTGAGTGCCATGCTTCTGGATAGGGCTGTGGCCTGACAACTTATTTTCCGTACATTTACTGTTTAGTACCACATGTGCACACTCCTGCAACTATTCAAGCATCCCTAAAAGCAGGAGACATTTTCAGTTTTTTAAAATATACATATTCAGAGCCATGTATTATAACCAAGACCTAGATTTGAAAATCCTGTTCCCCCTCTTCCACAGAAGGCGTCAATCAGCATCAACTCCTCGGCTCACCCTTCTCTGCAGCACTTTCTTCTTGTTGTTCAGGCTCCCAGAGAGTGGAGAAATCAGAGGCAGCTCTGGATTTCTTTGGCCACCCCTTCCATCCCTGTGCCTTGCAGCTGGGCTCCTGGGTCACTTCCAGTTTCCTGTAGCCTATCAATGGTATGGCCCTCATCTCGCATGGCCATTCTCTCCTCTCCATGGAGGCATCTCAGCCACTCTGCTCCATTTGATTCAACTGCTGGCACTGGCACCCACTGTTTTGCTGCTTCCCTCTCTTAAGCTGCTCAAGGAGTGTTGCTGTTCTTCCCACCATTTCAACTCAGGAACACCTCACTCACAGGCCCTCCTCCAGGGAACACAAATCCCACTGTTGACACCAGCGTTGCACGCCACCCCAATCTCTGATTGGTGCAACATTCCAGGGGTTCCAGGTGCTTAATCAAGGTCCATGTTTCCTTTTGGAAATGAGGCACAATGGAAACTGTGGTGTTTTTAGGATATGTGGTTTATGTACACATAGCTCAGTTGGTTATAGTGTGGTGCTGAAAACACCTAGGTTGCAGGTTTGATCCTCATAAGAGACACCTGCATATTCCTGCATTGCAGGGGATTGGACTAAATGATCCTCAGCATGTCTTCCAATTCTATGGTTCTGTTTACAACCTGAGCCTACGATGGAGGGGTTCAGAGCATCAACACCCCAAAAGGAACTTGTTTCTCCCGAAATCACAGCTTTATTTTCAAACAGAAATCAAACACCATACTCTGCCTGCTGCTTTGCTTCTTGGTCACATAATTCCAAACTCTCTACTCTGGCTTTAATCTATTGAGGGAGAGGGTCCCGCCCATTTGCTGCCTCACACCAAGTCCCTTTGATCCTTTGTTCCATTTATAGCCCACCACCTAGGCAATCACATCAACACAGAAGGCTAGCCTGGCTTAATTAGCTTTTAACACTTGTAATATCCAAGCATTAGACATTTCTAGCACATTTTCTAACACCCCAAGCCTTAATTAAATTTACTTGCTGAGTCTGAGGATTATAGTGGTCTGGCACCCCACAAACGCATAACACATACATAGGCAAACTCGGCCCTCCAGATGTTTTGAGACTACAGTTTCTATCATCCCTGACCACTGGTCCTGTTAGCTAGGGATGATGGGAATTGTAGTCCCAAAAGATCTGGAGGGCCGAGTTTGCCTATGCCTGGCATAACACTATATTGATTGCACTTTACCAGTCAAACCTTTCACCGCGTACCTCGAGTAGCACTGTGATGCCATGTTTGCAATATTTAAGTAGGGAAGCTACATTTCCCACTGAAGGCAGAATAACCAACCATGAGCCATCTGTTGATGTTTCTGTTAAATGTGTGCCATTTGATAGTTTCCTGTTGCTTAAGACTGAAACTTAATTTAAAAATCCTTATCTATTTATCTAGTAGTACAAACAGGCAGAGGCGGAGCTAGCTGCTCCAGCACCCGGAGCAGTGCACATGCTGTGCACCCGGGGTAGGGCTAACCGCCTGCGGGGGCAAGGCAAGCACCCCAGGGGGGCACCACCCATAGCAAGCCGCCCAGGGGGCGGCGCAGCGATGTCACACCCCCGAATGACATCTGGGGCAGACCACACCCACCGCACCCCTCTTCCTCCGCCAGTGGAAACAGGTCCCAGGACTGAGGTCTTCCTCAAATGAAGCCTTGCAACCTATGCTCCTTGACATGGTGTCACGAGTTTCTCTCTTTGTACTAATCTCTGACTTCATCCTTCTTCAATTATATCTAACTCAGTAACAATACTTGCCTTTGGCTCTTCATGCTGTGCATGTTCTTCCAACTGGACATGGCGGGGAGGAGGGAGAATCTGCACAGAAACCGTGCAGTATGAAATTATTTTTCTTTCCAGTACTTTCTCTAAATTATTTCCCTCATAACCTTTTTTGTTGTTGTTCGTATTCAAATTATAGCAGTTGAGTGACTTTGGCCTCCTGGGGGAAATAACACCAGATGGATCTTCATGAGCATGGCTGTGTCTCTTTGATAGGGATCCATATGTAACTTTCCATACAAATTAAGCCTTGTGATGATAACATTGTAAAAAAAAAAGTAAACACAAATTCCCACCAACTCTGCTAACCTACTCATAGATTTCCAATCATGTTCTCTAGCTTTCTGTTGAGCACCAACAACTTTGCATATAACCATTTGTTTTTATTTTGGCATTCTCTCTTTCTATTCTACCTCTATTTTATTGTCTTTTATTGACACAGAGATTGTGCTCAGCATTACTAAAAGCATGTTTACAACAACATCTTAATTAATTTTCAGTATGCTTCCCAGAGGTGAAAAAGGTACTCAAGTTTGCCACTCACATCCATAGCATGCACTTGAAGCACATTTAAATCACATGGCTATAGTATCTTGTTAACTGCATTTTGTTAAAGGTGCTAGGAATTGTAGCTCTGTGGTATGTAAACTACAGTTACCAAGATTTTTGGGGGAAGCTGTATGCTTTAAATGTGCTTTAAACATATGTTGTGGATGGGCCATAGAAGACAGTCTTGTAGAATTTCATATTTAGAAATCAGCAGTAATGAGCAACCTTTTGAAATCTCCCCTCAGATTGCCCAAATCTACCTCCTCCCCTCCTAAAACCTGGAATAATTCAGTTAATTTTTCTGTGCCAATCCAAGTGCTATGAAAAATTACACACACACACACACACACACACACACACACACACACTACTGTTTTAGAAAGCTGGAGCCTCTATTAGTTTGTATGGGGTTGGGAAGATAAGGAGGCACTTATGAAAAAAATACCCATATCAAGTCAAAGTCTCAACAACTTCATCTGAAGCATGTTTCCAAGCATATTGTACATGTTGAAAAATCTAGTCTTATGAGCAACAGCTCTATTACATTAGTGTGAGGTCCTGAGCATACTATATACCTTTTGAACGTTAACTACACTGAAAACTGTGCTTGAAAAATGAGAGAAGCAGCTATTTTTAAAACCTTGTCTTGTAAACCCCTTGCCCTTAAACATTTCTTTCCAAAGATTTCTTATTTCAATTACATTCAGAAGTGGACTTTGCATGATTTTCCAGAAAAGCAAAAAACTGATTAATCATAGACATTGCCGTTAGCTAATCTGTATATTTGAAGCATATTGAATACTGAAGTTCTAAAGTTATTTATTATAAGACAGACTACAGCAGGGGTCAGCAACCTAAGGCCCATGGGCCACAAGCAGCCCATGGGGATTGTTTAACCAGCTTATGAGCCACCCCCAACCGAGCCACCCACTTGGTGAGTCCCCACGCGCTACGCTAAACCGGTGCAGCGTGGCGCGGGGACTTGCTTCCGTGGCACCAGAAATTGAGTCTGCGCAGACGCCGGAAATCACATCTGCACAGACACTGGAAATCTCTCTCTCTCTCTCTCTCTCTCTCTCTCTCTCTCTCTCTCTCTCACACACACACACACACACACACACACACACACACACAAAATCCGGCCCACAGAGCGATCTTCGCTGGAGTGAACCGGCCCAGGCGAGGTAAACCTTGCCGACCCCTGGACTACAGCAACATGTTGCAGCATATCCCTAGACTCTTTTTCTTTCCCTATTGGACAACATATTACTAAAGGACTCAGACTGGACTACCTGTCAGCTCTGAACCTGAATATTTTACTGTTATATAGCTTAGAGAAGGAGCAGGGGCACCAACTTGGGCCCCAGGTTATAGGTGCCCAGCGTGTGTGACATCACATGCCCTGCAGCCTCAGAACCTGACTTTCTGTGGCACCAGAAGTCAGGTTCCAAGGTCTCATAGGGCCTCGCTAGGTGTTGCGTTGGGAGCCCCCCAATTTTTGTTGTGGGGGCTCAGGCCCCCAGGGCTCCCTAGAGATGGTGCCCCTGAGAAGGAGTATAGTATAAGCTTCAGGATACACTGCAGGGAACTCTCAGTTTCTCCCTGTTGATTTTCTCCCTACTGACATTTTCAATATGAACACTCTACCATAGACTTAACTGATAGTCTTGTCTAATCTACCTGACTTTCAGTTCCTTGAGACACACACTCCCATGGTGGAATGAAAACTGCCCATAGTTATCAATGCAGAATTAAAGGACTATAGTGTAGCTGTGAATGGATAGCAGCATGCCCTCCTACACCAAGCAAAGGGTGGCTATAAAGATACAAATTCATTTATTTGCCATTTAGTATGAATGCAGAAGTTTCTTCTCCAGATAGTGAGCTTTTAATTTACAAACTTATATAGTTCTGCATGCTTTGGGGCTCCCTGAGTATGAAGAAAACAGTACCTATTTTTTAGATATTTGTTTTGTTTCCAAAATGGTATTCCAATTCTAAACGATTAGTTTAAATTATTAATATTCATTAAAATGAAATTTGCTAGCTTAAGTTAACTGCTGTCTCAGATAGGCAATGATATGTCAGTATTTGTAGGCAGGAAAAATGGTAGAAATGGTTTTTTAATAATTATAAAATCAATTGAACAATTTAAGTTCTGCCTTGAACTCTACGGCGTAATAGAGCAGCAATTGGGCAGACTATTAGTTTCTAGAGATGTGGAAGTGATCTTGTCCTTCTAATTGTGTGAGATAAATATTCTTCTACCAGTAAAGACCAGCTAGTTTCTCAAGGGTTTTCTAGCCTTTAAAATCTACCTGTTAAGACTTGAACGAAGTCCTCAGCAACTCAACACTGTGCTTCTAAACTGTGGTATGCACCATTGTCATGCTTGTGTTATTGGCATCTGTTGGGTCATGTCTTTTAGACAAACATTTAGACAAACATTATTTCTTTTCAAATGTCCACATCCTTTCTGAAAATAAATAAAGCTCTGGTCCCTCCATTTATGCTACTGATGAATACACTACACATTGATCTGACCAGCTTCAGCATTTCAAATACTTTGTTAACTTGCTTGGCAAATTTCAATTTAGTATTTATTGTGCTTACAAAAAACTATGCTATAAAACTATACAAAACCCCAGAGTCCAGCTGTTTCAGTGTGGTATTCTGAGGCAGGCCTTTCTTTATGAGATGCAACAAGTGGCCTGTTTTTGCGATGCCTGTGTTGTTGTTTTATAGAGGTTATCAGTTTGGTGAGAAATCACTGTCTAAGTTTAGAAGAGTAAAAGGCAAAGCTGTTGAAGCAGTTGGTATCCCCTAGCCATGCAGTACCCGGTTCTTGCAGAGCTCTCTTGAAATATTGATTGATTTAGCTCTATGGAGGAAGAGCTGCCACTTTGAAGACAAAACAAATGGGCGTGAAGTTTTTGACAAGGATGGGAAACATGCTACCCACCCTCCCTTTGGAGGAATTGTAGTGCTGCCTCAGAATCTTGGACTTGCATGAAGTCTAAGGGGGTTGGGAGGCAAAAGTAAAGGCAGGTTGTACAATAGTAGTGGCCATGGCATGGGAGCAAGAAAGGATGGGCACAGAATGGGAAAGTGGTAGTTTAAAACAATAGCAGAAGTTTGAGTATAGCAGGGTTGGAGGGAACTGACATGAGCTTTTTGGTGTTAGTTTCTCTGTTTGTACCTATCTCTGCTGTTTCTTCTTGTTAAAACTAGTCTGTTTTTAAAAACAATCTCTCAGTGTCCATCCGTGCATTACTTAAACCTCTGCTTTTGTTTTAAATCTTAATTTTCCTCTCAGTTTTTCTTCATCACTGCTTTATTCAAACTCCTCCTGTTGTTGAAAACTACCATTTCCCACTCAGTTTCCTCCATCCTTTCTTTAACTCAAACTTCTGTCATTGTTTTAAACTACCACTTTCTGCCTCTCATTTTTCCTCCTTTCCTCTATTATTTCTCATATGGTTTGTTTAGGACACCCACATTATATTTTTATCTAATTTTATTCCAGGGGACAGTTTGTCTTAACCTCCTAGCCCCTTTTAGCAGAATCTTGAATTGGTGGAGATTTATTTCATGGACTAATAACTGATGTTTAACATGTGGCAGTGCACTCGTTTAAGTCAGCATAGCTCATTAGCTGCAGTCTTAACTTTACAGATTTATACTAAGTATTTGGTCCCTTGATTTCTGTTCCAGTGTGCCATTCAAGGCCAAGGCCATTGATACTTATGGAATTATCCACAATATGATTTGACCTTGCTTTTTTACTGTCCAGTAGGTATAGTATATCTCCCGAGCAATTGACCTTATTTAATGGTAAAAAGGATAAAATACATTTCAAGCGTAGTAATCACTTTGACAAATGTATAGTGATGGAAACTGACAACAACCATAAAAATGTTAAGTAACTTTAAGCACTGTAGACTAAAATGATAATGCACTAATTCTTTTGCACTGTTGGCATTTACTGTAAGCAGTGTTAAGTTACTACTCTTGCATATATTTGTATGCTACGTGACTTCCATTTCACATTTGCTCAATTTACTAATAAGCTGGTAAACATGAATCTAAGGCTCAATCTAGCTTGTAAAAATTGGGTTATATTAATTCTGCTTCATGCACCATTATTTAGAAATTACAGTCAGTCTAAGTGCAAGATTGCAGAAGGGGAAACAAATGAAAAATATTCAGTGTAATTAAACCAAAGGAATGAACATTAATTTTAACCTAATTATATCCAGCTATTTATCATTTGTTTTCCTTTGGCTTGTGTGAAATATCACAGAACAGTAAAAGTATTCCATCATGTAATGAATTTATGAAGTACCGAAACATAATACAATCTTAATGTTTCCAAACATATCAGGGGTACCCAATGTCACACAGTTTGCACACACATTTCAGTGAAAATTGTTTATGCAATTCATTTAACTACAGTTTGTTTCAGTGTAGTGTTATTGCTGGTGCTATATGTAGTTGTATGCCACCCCAGCCTCCAAGCAGTGTGAGATGCCAGGGGTTCCAGGTGCTCACCCAGGGTTCGGGGATCCTATTGGAAATGTGGCACAGCTGAGACTGTGGTGTCCTTATGACATATTGTTTGTTTGCACCTATATACAACCTGAGCCTACAGTGGAGAAGTTCACAGCATCAGCATCCCAAAAGGGTCTTGTTTCTCCCATAGCCGCAGCCTTGGTTTCAAACAGAAATCAAACATCATTCTCTCTCTCTCTCTCTGATTTTCCAGACTCAACCTTTCCCCCCTAGGTCACACCGCGGTGAACACTCAGTTCTGCCTTGTCTTCTAACTAGCCCAGAGCTGGAGGAGGGGCCCCACTCATTTGCTGTCTGGCACTGAGCCCTCTCACCTTGGCTTTCTTAATGACCCATAACCTTTCCTTTCTTTTCTTAATGGTTCATCTCCCAGGCAATTACCTCACCAGGAAACTGGCCTGACTTATATTTTAACTCATGCTGAATCCAGGAGTTCAGTGTCTGACACCCAGTTTAACATTCAAAGCCTTGATTAAATTATAACACTTGCTAGGTCCAGAGATTATAGTGATCTGGCACCCACAAACTCATAACATTATGTTCATTTGACTAATTAAATATTTTAAAATACAATATAATCAAAATGGAAAACATTACCGTGATTCAAATGTCCTTATTTCAGTATAAGTAAACTGACATATATAAAATGTTGCTTTGTTTTATACAATTCATGCTAAATTGTTACTTAAAATATAGTATAAAAACTTATAGTATAATTTCTCAGTAGCTATTCATAGATGTATAAGGAAATGCCCATACAAATAAAACAATTTTCAAAGAAGGGAAGAAAAATACAACAATGGGAAGGAGAGGAAGGTGGGTTGTGGTGTGTCAGACAGACATTATAGAAGAAGTCAGTGTAGGCTACAGTTACATCTGTTGGGCACTATACTGACAACTATAGAGCATAAGTCTCAAAAAAAGTTATTAGGTGTAAAGTTAAATCATACAGTGGAATCCATTCTTGAGTCAATGGTTATATTTGAACAATAGGGGTTTGTATTTGAATCTTATACTTGAATTCCTTCATCTTGAAATCATTAGAAAAACTGGAGTGAAGAGTAGTCAGGAAGAGCTATCTCTATTTTTCTATGTTTAAATCTCAGTTATAAAGTTAGTTATCAAAATACGTATTTCAAACAGCATGTGGAAGGAAGGATCTGGAAAGAAGGAAAGGCCCTTTGCTTTTAAAGACTGTTTTGATTTACAGCAACAATCCCCACATTATTCTTAAAGGTTGATATTCATGCCAGTATGGTTCCAAAGCTTTGCTCATCACTTGCCAGAAAGATTACAGGAACCAGTTTCTAGGTGTGTGTGTTTTTAAATGGGGATTTACCTTTATAATTTTATTCAATTGCTATACGATCATATGAAATCAGGTGGAAAGACCTTGCACTAGTGGAGCTTCTGCTATACAAAGATTCCTCTGTGCAGTGTGTATATATAGTTCATTAAAATAATCTGACTTGGAAGCAGTGGTGGAGGAAGCTGCTCAGGCGCCTGGGGCAACTCGCCCAGGGGCCAGGCAAGCCGCCCATAGGGATAGGGTGCACTGCAGGGGCTCCAGAGTCTGCCTGCCTCCTCCCACACAGCCGTTTTACAGCTCAGGCGGAGGCAGCGGGCGGACCAATTGGCAGAGCGGAGCCTGCACACGCTCAAGCCACCGTGTCTCCCAGGAGAGGTGCGTGGTTTGGGCGCACTGCAGACCCCGTGGTGAGTGCCGCCCGGCATTTTGTCATCCCCTCAGTGGTGACACCCGGGGCGGACCGTACCTACCATACCCCCTTCCTCCGTCCCTGCTTGGAAGTTACCACAACATAGATAACTGAGTCTAGGCCACCTCTGTTCAGGAAGAATGTTTATTGCTCAGATAAGCCTTGGCGTCCAGCCCGCTTCGGTTGCGCAGTTCTGCTGGGCCTCCGGACTTCAAAGGCCACATTCCGAAGGCTCTGAGCAAATGCAGAGTTTAACGCAGCGGCCAGAGAAAGCTGCAAGCTCCAATGCGTTCTTCAGTGTGCTTAAATAAAATCCACTCAGGATCTTAGCAACTAGAAGCAGTTTTTATTTACAGCAGACTATCCATTGTCTATCACAGCGAACAGCATCGTGAAAACACGTCCTCTCTCCTCAAAAGCGAAAGTAGAGAGAGAGAACAAAGGCTGGAGACTCTCGGATATGACGTGTCTCCCCCCTCCTCCCAATTTGTAGGCAGGGCGTACACTCTGAGCTGTTTAACCCTGTAAGCTCAGGTTCTCCTCACAGGTTGCAGCTTGTGTATCACTCTATGCGGGTAAACAGCATTCTGTGTCACAGGAGCAACTTGCACTTCCAGTGACAACTTTTGCTTCCATATTATTATACTTGAGTGCTTACTGGCTATAAATGGAATGAACAAGGAATTTTAAACCAGTGAGACAAAGATTATCCAGCTAGCAGTAATCAATTTACTTACTAGATAAGGAGTTGATTTTATGAGGCTTATTACAATCTTATAAACAATGTGAAGCTTTGGTAATAATCTGTATGCCACATATTTGTACTGATTTAAAATACTCAACAGATACACGTTATATTGGTAAAATTGAATTAGATGTTTAAAAGTGTTATGAAAAGTACTTCTGTCTAAGTTTCTTTGAGTAAACGAAGTGTTTTTAGGTTTTGTGGGAAGAATGTTATGATAATAAGAATTTGTCTCTGGTGATTATGGACTGCATTCAGAGTGGTGCAATGCAGTTGAAACTCTGTAGATCAGTATCAACTTGCAAACATAGAACCCAGGTGGGCAGAAGAATCAACCTATATATTGCTGAGTAATTTACAGTAGATTAGCAAGGACTCCAGTTGTTTAACAGTAGTATAAAGGAACCTTTTTACAGTTCTGAATTAGGCTGCTGAGATCTTGGGAGGGAAACCAGGAGCGTGTTTCTGGACTATGAACTCATTTCTAGTACTGATTCCTGGACTGTTCAGGTGTTCACAGTTACCCTGCTTCTTAATCTTGAGTGTATGTTGCAACCACGCAGCCACTATTTTGCACTTGGCTCTGGTTGGCTGATCTCTAGAACCCTGAGATCAGCCAGCCAGAGCCAGATGCAAAATAGTGGGGGGAAATACCATAGATCCAATATTACAGACACCCCAACCGGCTACAAAGAGCTGTGCCCAGTGAACTGACACAGAAGCATGTGTGCTGTGTACCCAGAGAAGTTTCTACAGACTTCAGATCTGTGTTGCTGTTACATAAAAATGCGCATTCAGATACAATATCCCATCTTCTGTTAGTATACTGGTGCATGAAACTGAAGGAAAAGGAGAGTACAGTTGGCACTGTGCAAAATCTTTTTACAAAGGTCATCATAAGGAAGGTAGGGCTGATTTGAAGCAAATACTTCAGGTGCTCTGCAAGTTGGCTGAGTCAGACCAGACTAACCAAGTAGGATTCTGTTCTCACAAATGGAAGTGGGCACACAATTTTCTCTTGATTATCTTTGCAACTTTTTGAAGTCCTCCCCAAATCTGCTCCAGAGGTTTCTGGGATCCTCTGGTACAGCACAAGTTAGTGCAGGGTGCAGCAAGGGAGAGGGGGAATTGGCAAAAAACAGCCCCCCACCCCTCATTTATGGAAGCCTCCGCAGTATTTAATTGACAAATGTGGTGGCATGACAGGTTGCAGAACTGACAAATATTGCCCCCCATTCCATTTGCAGATGCCTGTACTGGATCACAGCTCCTTTAAAAATGGGAAGGTACCTTCTGTTCACAGAAGTCCTCCTTTCAGTCATAAAAAAGATGTGCTGAATTAAAAGAAGTGACATTGGAGACAGTTCTATGATAAATAAGCACTAGTGACTTCTGAGCAAGTTAGAGCAAATATGTGTATTGCTTAGCATTTCACAGGGCTCCGTAGTTTAAGACAAATGTCTAAAAAAAAGAAAAAAGATCACAACAAACCCACCTTATTGTGGTTTCAGGCAAAATAAAATTAGAATTGGGAATGGGAATGGAAAGTGGATATCAACATTCTCCTTAGCTGGAGTTTCCATCCTAGACCTAGGTAACAATTTGGACATCAGTATTGTTGACTGACCTAGAAAATTTACTCAGGTGTAGCTGCAGTAGTAGCAGCTGATCAGCTTCATCAGTGGTCTTTATAACATGAATGCTTATAAGTTTAAACATAATTCATGAAGAGGAGGAGAGCTCCTTGTATACATCATCAGATATAGGACTGAAGCCATAGGATAAGGCTTTTGCATAAGTGTTCTCTCTTCTGGACTGCCTTGACATTTATTTTACTAAGATTTCAAGTACTCATGTATAAATAAGACTCACAAAAACTGATTCAGGATAAACAATAAAAATGCTGGATTAGAAACTTATTGCAGGAAATATTATGCAATTGATTAACACAAGCTACTCTCCTGGAAGAAATTAACTGTAACTGAATCAAATTTAGATGGTCCGTCACAAAATGAATTAGAAATCTGCCTCATCCTCTGTAGCCAGGATGGAAATGAAGGCTTATTATAGCCTCTTAAAAATCTAGTAAATAATATTGCATGGCTAATACCTTTTGTCTGCTAATTCAAAAGGCTTCCTTCAAAGAAGTTTGACTACCAGTTAAAACTAAAACGTCAGTTCTTAGTGGTGCAAGTAATTTTTGTAAGAGTCATGTTTGTAAAATAAGCAATCAGTCAAGAATGCTGTCTTCTTTCAAGGAAAAAACCCCTGTCTTTAATTGTACACAATGTGGCATGTCATCACATAATTTTAGAAGATATGAAAATAAATAAACTGGAAAGATCTAATGCAGTGTACAGAGCACTGTTGTAAAATGATTTGACAGTTTGTCATTTTAATATTTTAGCTTTAGTAGCCTGCCATGCTGAAATTAATATCAGAAAAGTATTGTGTAGGAAGGCACATATTATAAATGGGAGATTATGAAAAAGAAAATGTCAATATTGGTTTAGATGAACCAGCATATCATCCTAGCAATATTTTGCTGTTCAACCATCATTTTTATGCATTTGAGACTTTTTCAGAAACAAACAAAATGGGAAATGGAATTTCAGCTACATGCTGAATTTTGCTTCACAGAATCAGATTAAGAAATGGCCTTTCCTGCTTTTTGCCAGGGTATCCATTTTAGTTCAGCTTTGCCTAATATGATTTTGTTCAGCACATTATCAAATTTAGCATGTTGGATTGCCTAATGTACATTAATTTTACATAATTTAAGTGTAGAAAGCTAAGGTTCCAACAAATAAAGATAATAGACAGTAGCAGCAGCTCTAAATAGGTTACAGTCCTATATAGTGCAAATGTCCCTGAGAAAAAAAATGGATATGTTATTTAGTGTTAGAGACATCTGTGGCAATAATAGCAAGATAAAACAAGAATCAGTTAAATCTTACTTAAATAAAACTTTATATAGGAAGATCTAACCTGCAAATTCAATTGCAATCAGTTACTAACAACAAGACATATATGCGCATTATATTCCTGTTTGGTGTATCTGCACACAAACAACAACAACAAAGGGGTCCAGTCCAAAAATACTGCAAATAAAAGCTAGCAAATACTATGTTTACTAGGAAATACTTATGCCCTTAAGTAAAAATGAACTTAAGTAGATTTTGGAAGTTATAATTAAAAATGCTAGGCTCTTTCTCATCATTGTACCGCATGTCAACATCTACTTGTATTATTTTCTTTTCAGAAGTTCCCAGTTTAAATGTTTCACCTCAGGCTTGTATTCATAAAGTGGTTTTTAGGGCAAGCCACTACGTCTCAGCTTTATTGCTTTCCCCCAGTTAGGGATAGGGGAGAAGCTGATGCAGTTCACACTTTCTAAAACAACATGCAAACTAAAACACATCCATCCTTCAAAATTTGCACTTTTCTGAATTTTGCAATGCAGTTCTCCCACCAAGTGATGTGCACAAAAATGTCTATATAGTATGGTAAAAGTGTGCATATAAATGCATTTATGTTGTTGAAAATAACAGACACATATGCATTACATTAGAGAAAATTGTTTTGTAGAAATGTGTACATTAGGAGAAAATTGAATTTTGATTCAGACTTTTAAAAAGAAAATTGCAAACCGATGTGGAGAACTGAATTTAAGATTACCTCACGTAGGATAAGAAAAATGAGATAAACCTAAAATGACACCCCTACCCCCAATATTTGAGAAATGATATCTCCATGAATTGGGTTCAGACATTGAGATAGCAGTCTGTAGACCCAACCATCAGAGTTTCACTGAATCTCCAGTTTAATGAGGATCAAATCCTTAGTGGTCTGTGGCAGTGTTCTGTTTCCGTTTCTGTGTATAATTTCCACATCTCTTCCACCCATGACATGTACAAAGTCCTGATGGGACAGTTTAGTATCTTCTAAGTTGTCAGAGATCAGTAAACGAGAGAGCGAGCATTAAAATAGCTTGTGCAAAGAATGTTACCCCACATAACAAAACCCAAATCCAACTGAGCACACATTGATTTATCATAAAATGGTGCTTTGTTGATGCAGTTTTAGGGTACATTCTTGCTACCACGTATACACATGGATAAGTCATAGTGGCTTGACTTCAGTGGATGGATGGATGGATGGATGGATGGATAACTCAGACCAGGAATGAAGTCTTAAAATAAATTTCCCTTTATATCTACTGATCTTTCCTCTAATGTTTTAAAAGAACACACAAACTGATTTTAACAGTTGCTGAACAGCTTGGTAGGTTTCTGGATGAAACATCAGCTCTCGATCCATTCCAGTCCAGCTTCCGCACTGGTCATGGGACCGAGACAGCTCTGGTCGCCCTAACAGATGATCTCCGCAGGCAGCTGGATCGAGGCGGGTCGGGGCTGCTGATTCTTCTAGACCTGTCAGCAGCCTTCGACATGGTCAATCACGAACTCCTAGACCACCGCCTTGCCGATGTGGGGATCCAGGGCACAGTCCTCCAATGGCTGCGCTTGTTTCTCTCTGGTCGGGGACAGAGGGTGGCGCTTGGGGGGGAATTGTCATCGCGCCACTCCTTGGTGTGTGGAGTGCCTCAGGGTGCGATTCTCTCCCCGATGCTTTTTAACATCTTTATGCGCCCCCTCGCCCAGCTTGTCCGGAGTTTTGGGCTGGGTTGCCATCAGTATGCCGATGACACCCAACTCTATCTGTTGATGGATGGCCATCCTGACACGGCCCCAGACACACTGACCAGATGTCTGGAAGCTGTGGCTGGATGGTTACGTGGGAGCCGGTTGAAGTTAAATCCTTCGAAGACAGAGGTCCTCTGGCTGGGACGGAGCGATATGGGATTGAGGGGGCAACTCCCATCTCTTGCGGGGGTGCAGTTAGTGCCAGCATCATCCGTTAAGAGTTTGGGTGTAATCTTCGATACCTCTCTCTCTATGGAGGCGCAGATTACAGCTATAACAAAGGCGGCATTTTTTCATCTCCGCCAAGCTAAGCAGTTGGCTCCTTATCTCTCTCGCCCTGACCTAGCCACTGTGATCCACGCAACGGTCACCTCCAGACTGGATTATTGTAACTCGCTCTACGTGGGGCTGCCCTTGAGACTGACCCAGAAACTCCAGCGGGTGCAGAATGCCGCGGCGAGACTCCTTATGGGGTCTTCGCTGCGAGATCATATTCATCCGGTACTATACCAGCTGCACTGGCTCCCGGTGGAGTACAGGATCAGGTTTAAGGTGCTGGTTTTAACCTTTAAAGCCCTATACGGCCTAGGACCCTCGTACCTACGGGACCGCCTCTCCTGGTATGTCCCACAGAGAAATTTACGGTCTGCAAATAAAAACATCCTGAAGATCCCAGGCCACAGAGAGGTTAGGCTGGCCTCAACTAGATCCAGGGCTTTCTCGGCCGCGGCTCCAATCTGGTGGAACGCTCTGTCACAAGAGACTAGGGCCCTGCGGGACCTGACATCTTTCCGCAGGGCCTGCAAGACAGAGCTGTTCCACCAGGCCTTTGGTCAGGGCGCAGCCTGACCCCCTCCTCTGGCAATCTGCACAGAATTTTGCTTAATGGTTGCCATCAATTTGATTTTAATTTGTTTTTAATTAATTTTATAATGAATGTTTTTAGAATGTTGGATTATTTTGATTGTTGTTAGCCACCCTGAGCCCAGCTTCGGCTGGGGAGGGCGGGATATAAATAATTTTATTATTATTATTATTATTATTATTATTATTATTATTATTATTATTAACATTATGAGATAACTGCACATCTTAACAGTGACTTTCCTCCTGTATTACCTTTGCCAAAATCTTTTTTTAAACACAGGTATAATTTTCATTTACCTTGAAATCGGGATGATGTGCAGAATCCCTTTGTCACTGTGGACAACATCAAACAAGACAAATGCCCTACATGGAAGTGTATTACATTTTAATGTTTCCTTTTTAAAAGGGGGGAACAAAATCCCTGTCATTGGTAATTACTGTTGACAGTGTGGGCTTTGTAGCAATCTACAGACCTGTACTTTGTGCATCAACATTCCTTATTATTCTAATTAAACTGGAACATTGTGCCCTTGCGAATCATTAATGGGTTTTCATTTCATGAATGACATTTGCAGGAGTTAAAACAGGCAGTTCATATAAAGTCCACAGGCAACTGTGTTAAAATTAGCATCACCATAGCAACAGTCTTCCATCATTAGCATTCAGGGCTACAGGAAATGTTTTGTTGTGCTTTTGTTTGCAAATAAAGGATTTTCTCATACATTTTGCATTGGGGGGGAATCTGACAAAATGCACTTCAGTTAAAATAAAAATATTCCACAAAATGTGGTGCCTTTGATTTAAGTATTTGGGGTTTCCCCCTCCCCTTGTGCATGTGATTTCATAATCTCTACAGCTGTATAGTCTAACCTCCTGAACAACTTTTATTCATTGCTCATGTGCTATTCTGCAGAAAAGCCTTGTGTAGTCTTTAATTCACGTTTTAGCGGAGGTAAATTTCCCCCTCTACCTTCTTTCTAATGGGAGGGTTCATACTTAAAATAATAAATTAAAAACTTCTGTAACCTCTGCTCTCACTTTCTGCCTGCTGGCAAAAGCCTGGGAAGGCTTACGATTTCCAGTTACCTTGCCTTAAGTCCCTCATTGGCCCACTTTAGGATTGCAGTCTAGTAAATGTATAAAAACAGTATGAAACTACTATGGAAACATCATTAGTTCTAAACGGGGGGAAATCTGCATCCTTTGTTTTTAGATATGTGCATTATTCAAAGCATGTATAATGATTTCTGTGCAATTTCGCACACATTTTACCTACCAAACAAAACTAAATTATACTAATTTAACCAAAAAATATCATTTGAAAATTCCCGTCATATTAGAACTTTTTAGCACCCCTCATTTTTTAAATTGAAAGCTGAGAAATTCAACATGCCCTAAAGATGAAACATTTCCCATTCCCTGTCATACAGAAGGCAATACTATTCATACAATGGTGTTTAGTGGGTGGGTGGGTGGGTGTGGGTGGGTGTTTTCAGGTAGATAGATATTTCTGGTGACAGATTACTCATGGGAATCTTTTCAGGCAATGTTTTCGTTCTACACATATGTTCCCCAATCAGTAAAGATGATAGGCACACAAGGTGGCAGGGCCCCCTTGGTGGTGGCCCTGGGTTGTGGAAGCCCCTTCCAACTGAACTATGCATTCCCCCACAATGCAGGACTTCATGGAGCCCTTAAATTATTATCTATTCTAGGCTGCCTTTCCATAACACTGTTTTCTAACATGTTACAATTTAAGATATCTGATGTATATTAATGTGGCTTGCTGTATATGCTGTATATGCCTAAAAGGCAGCCTTTAAGTATGTGAAAATTTTTTTTTTAATCTAGCTAATTAATTGACTAAATGTTTTAGCCTTACATTGGAAACATGTTGTGTTGTGCATGCAGCTAATTATTCAGAGCACACAGGCCAATGGAGATAAGTTTAAGAAATATGCAAACTCCCTTTTTCTAAATAATACCACTTAATTAAGAGAAATGCTTCTGTGGTTTATATTCTCTCCAGCACGGGCCTAAGCACCCTCTTTGTGCTATGGTCCTTTATCTGTAGGAAAGAAAAAACAGTGATTCTTGGCTAGGCATGTTAATTCATACTTATCTGTATTTGCTAGTGGCCTGGTTCATATGTCACATCAAACCTTAGTTAAAAATAAGCTAGGGTTTAAAGTGGATTAGCAGTGTGCAAGCCACCTCTTTGTTCCTTTTCTGCTTTTGTTGCCATGCCGGGCAGGAAGCAAATCAGAGGATGGCTTTGTGTTACATGCAAACCAGCATGTGTGGTTTGTTTCTCCTGTGAACAGAAGCCAAGGTTTGTTCTTGACTTAACCACTCATGGTTTGTTTAGAGAAGACAAACTATGTGTGCTGGTTCACAGATGACATGAAGCCAGCCTCTGGTTTGTTTCCTTGCTGGAATGCTGAGGGAAAGAATGGGAACAAAATGGAAGCTTCTTCACTTTAAGCTACAGCTTACATTTAACTGTGGTTTAAATGTGATGTGTAGGGACGCGGGTGGCACTGTGGGTTAAACCACAGAGCCTAGGACTTGCCGATCAGAAGGTTGGCGGTTCGAATCCCTGCGACGGGGTGAGCTCCCGTTGCTCGGTCCCTGCTCCTGCCAACCTAGCAGTTCGAAAGCATGTCAAAGTGCAAGTGGATAAATAGGTATCGCTCTGGCGGGAAAGTAAACGGCGTTTCTGTGTGCCGCTCTGGTTCGCCAGAGCTCCCTCGGCTGTACGCCGGCTCCCTCGGCCAATAAAGCAAGATGAGTGTCACAACCCCGGAGTCGGTCACGACTGGACCTAATGGTCAGGGGTCCCTTTACCTTAAATGTGATGTGTAAACCTGGCCAGTATCTGGGTGGGGAAAACAATGTGGTTCCAGTTTATTTTATGCATGCCACCTTTCCAATGGCTTCTCTGTGACACTGTGCAAGCAGAATACTATTCTGCATAGAAAGGCAGGTTATTATTTTTAGCAAAACTTTTATTGAAGGGTAAAATTCAAAAAATGAAATACATAATAATGCTTCTTTGGAATTTTGGAATTTGAGGCTAAATCCAGTACCACAGTGGTTTACAAACAAGTTTAACATATAGCCCATGCATTTTATACATACCCTTTACAAAACCAGCCTTGTAGTTTCCAGAGGGCTAACCAACTAGCCAGTTTAGTATGTTTAATCAAAAGCAGTAAAAATTCCTATGGCACGTTAAAGCCTAACAAATTTATTATGGACTAAATGCACCCATAGACTAGAGTACATTTCATGAGATATGGCAGTTCCAGGGTTTTTTCCTTCTTCATTTAATTAAAATTTACACGTCATTAAGAGCATAAAAGTGCTAGATTTCTAAACACGTAATCATCTACTTTAATGTCCTCTAAGATGCTCACCACAGGCTGCAATCCTATGCATGCTTCCCTAAGAAGAAGCTCTATTGAATGAAATCATTCTGTGTAAACGCCCAAAAGATTGGACTGCATAGTTGCATGAGAATAATCACTGAAATCACAGTTCTTTTGAATAAGTGTGCATACAATTGGGTTGTATGATGCATATTTAGAATAACCTTCCTGAAGTACTGTAGAGGAGAAATAGAATAACTGCTAACCTCATTTATACACCTACATGTGAACAATCACTCATTGTTCTTCCACAAAAGCAGCTTGTAGTTCTCATATTTGCAAACTTGATTTACCACTTTTTCTTTTTAAACCTCGTTAGGATTCTTTTATTTTATTTTATTCCTTTTTTTGTCTCATATTTCACTAAAGTGAGGGAAGTGCTTGCTGAGATATTACACATCTGTCCTCTCATTTGAGCTTCTCAGGCACTGGATATCACCACTGATTACATCTTATAATTATATTCATTGAACCCATCTTGAAAATGGCATGGTTTTCTGTTAAGCATCCTATAAAAATGGCCTCACCATCACCCCATTAAAGCTTGTGCCGAACCTCTTATTCTACAGTCCATACAAATAAGTTGGAGACACTTACTTAACTATCACATTTGAAAATATTCCCCTTAAATGGTGGAGTTCTAAAAACTCCAAAGGAGCATTTGCACTGACAGGCCTGCACATTCCATTGGCAAGCGGGTATCAAGCTCAGTTCAGTTTCTCGTTATACCTGGAAAGCTTTGAACTACCAAATGTATAATATATAACTTCCAGCATAATAAGCATCTTGATGTTTTTCCTTTCACTTCTTTTACTGAGATTATTTTTTCAAATTGTTGTCCTGATTTTTTTTCTTGCTGTTCCTAAAAATGTGATTGCTTTGATCACTAATTTATTTTAACACACCTAGACAGATGACATACCAGCTGGAGTTTATTGTGCCTTTTGAAAAAATGCTGTTCACAGTGCTATTGTTAAACACGTGTTTCAACTTTCCATTTGACTTTACTTTGGGATGAGTTACTTGATTTTTAAATGTAAGCCAGACATAGGGCTTCCATTTGTATAAACTGAAGGCTTAGAACTTTGCTTCATTTGCAAATAGAGAGCAGTCACCACAACCTCCTATGCCATCATCACCTTTTCACACATTGCTGTGCTAGATACAAACTAAAATGCCAGACCAATCAACCTTACACATCCCTCCTTGCAGGCTGTAACAACCCAGGCCTTTGCAAGCAACGTGTGTGCATACGACATACTGGATAGGTTCAGACTGCTGACTAATGAAGGGTTGATGTGACTGCCACAGTATGTTAAAGAGAGAAACAGAACAGTACCAAATGTGGAGGCACTTTGGCAGGTTAGAGTTATGCTAATATTCTTTGGGCATCCCTTATGCATCTTGCTTTCAGTGCACAAAGAGGGCAGGATTGCAAATCAGTTTTGTTTTGTTTTTTAAACTAGTAGGTACCCCTTAACACTCCCTTTCTTGTGTGCAGTATTATTATTATTATTATTATTATTATTATTATTATTATTATTATTATTATTTCCTCCAGTACTTGCAGATAAGGTCCATGAAAAGAAAGGGATAATAGAAATTATCTGTATTGGCCTAGAAATTTATTCTATATATATTTTTATTGTTAGATTGCTTCAGGAGGTTTCATTGATGAAATAAATAGATAAATTTAATTTCTTTTCTTGAAGGATGGATGGATGAAGGAAGCCCATTGTAATTGATTAAAAAAACTGACAAGTGACAACTTACACTGTGTTTAACCACATATTTAGACATTTTTCATTCTGCTAATACCCAATTTGACCATAGTGTAAAAACCAACCATATTAATCTGGAACAGTTCAGTTAAGATGAACTGATAAATGTTCTGATTTTCTGTGGACTACATATTTTATTAGCCTATGACTCGGACATGGGCTGATACTTTTAATGGCTTTCAGATTTAAACTCATCAACTTTCATTCCAGAGCTGCTGTACTTTGCTGCAGCTCTGCAACTGCAGATTGAAAAGGAGCAGAAATGTTGCCAGGTCAGCAAAGTAAAGGTAGAGATGTCATCACTAAAATGTTTTATTTTTGTAGCACAAATTCTTTTCTTGGCTGTTCCATGACTCAATGCATTAAGCAGGAAAAACTTAGTTTCAACTGGCCTTGCTTGCTATATCCAAATCACTGATATATTTTTAATATACCACATTAAAGTGGGAATGGCTATCTTCCCCTTCTAAGCAGAGCTTGAATGGTCATCTGCCATGCATGCTTTAGTTGAGATTATTGTAGTGTAGGGGATTGGACTAGATGACCCTTGAGGTGCCTTCCAACATTACAATTCTATGATTCTATGAACAAGTCATCACATTTATTGCAGTATGTTCCCTTTATAATGTTTAGAAAAATATTGATCATACGTAGTAAATATTTACTAAATGAATTGACAAAACTAAGTACAATATTACAGAATATGGTGGGCGGAAAACATCTTCTGTGGCCCTGGTTGGTGGACGATAATTATCAAGGCAATAAGATATGTAAACAAGAAGTATATATTTCAAATCCTCTGATGCCTCTGTTGTTACCATTACATTCTAATGGCATGAATAAAGGTAAAGGTACCCCTGACCAGTCGCGGAATACTTTTCCACAAAAAACTTGTAGAGAAATTTGCAGCTTTAAATATATTTAACATTGGAGAATGATGGGCATAGTTAAGAATGTGTAAGATTTGTGTCAGTTAATGCTCATTTGAAGTACCTACTTTACAGTGCAAACCTAATCATGTCTACTCAGAATTAAGTCCTGCTGAATTCACTGGGGCTTACACCCAAGAAAAGTAGGGTTAGGACTGCAGTCTAAGGCCTTGTGCCCCCCCCCCCAGTACAAATAGCAATTAATCTTAATAAGCACTGCCTGTGTATCAATTTGTGTGTGTTGAAGTCTGGAAGGCAATTAACACTTCTTTACTACCTTTTATTAGTAAAGGACTATAATTGATGGCTAACTATAATTTTCCCCAACAACAAAGAATTTTGGTCTCTAAGGTGGATTTTACCTCCAGAAGTGTAGTATGCCATACAAATAGATTTTGAAGAATTCAAATGGTAGAAATAGGTCTATTTAAGTTGAATGTTTTGGTATTCACAGTTTTATGATATAGAAAATAGATATCTGTAAAAATGTATCTTATCAATCATTAAATTATCACTTTTTTTGTCAAGAGTAAACAGCTTTTGGGCTCTTATCCTATTAGCCTAAGACTGAAAACTAGTGGATGTGATATTTTAAGAGAACAATTTTTGGCCCAGGGCTGCTTTCTCTTTTGGGCAACTTTCCTGGGGCCACATGCTACCAGTGGGTGGGACCAAAAAGAAACATGAGTGGAGGAATGAATGTTGCATTTTACCTTCGTACAACAGATTGCTTTCTAGATATACTCCCACATCCTTCTCTATCAGAATTCAAGGGCACACTCCACATTCATGGATGGTGAGAAACAGGGCTGGTGTGGGATGTGGCCAAGGGTGGGGAGGCGTGTAGCTAAGAAGGAGAGAGCCCTGAGGGCATTCTAGAGGCATTCAGTTCCACCAGCTTGAGATTACAGTGGTACCTCTGGTTACATACTTAATTCGTTCCGGAGGTACGTTCTTAACCTGAAACTGTTTTTAACCTGAAGCACCACTTTAGCTAATGGGGCCTCCCGCTGCTGCCGAGCCGCCGCCGCGTGATTTTTGTTCTCATCCTGAAGCAAAGTTCTTAACCCGAGGTATTATTTCTGGGTTAGTGGAGTCTGTAACCTGAAGCATATGTAACATGAAGCGTATGTAACCCGAGGTACCACTGTACTTGCATATGTTTTAAGACAAAGCATTCTGCATAACCCAGACAGTCTTTTCCATGAGTCAAAACTGCTTATCTTCATGCAAGGCGCTCCTATTTTCCACTAGTTTTCCTACTCGAACAGATCTGAGATCTGCACTTTACAAAATTAAAGTTACCTACTGTGATTATTTTTAGTCAGCAGCATTGCATTTTCTGTAATACTATAACTGGGATAGTAACAGAGCAGGGAGAACCAAGAGTTTTGCTTTACTAAGAATGCACCGGGTGGAGGGCTTCTAACAAAACAAGACTCCAATAATTATTTCTTGGAGAAGAGACACTGTACATTGTTTCTAGGTGGAAACCTGATTTTTGTATCTGAGACTCTAATAGGATAGATCTTGTGCCCTGGTATCACTGAACAAATACAAGTGAAATACAGTATTATCTTTGTGGTTCTGCTATCCATAGGCTCAAGAACCATCTCAGCCACTGTACATACAGTTTGCCTCCAGACTTTCCTGAGTGTAAATAAAAGCTGTGGAGCTGTCAGCATAATCCAAGCCAACATATTAAAATTCTGTGCAGCCTTGGGCTTATTATGCAACCTGCAAGCCTAATCTTGTGATGGTGTGTGTTTGCACACACATACATGCAGAAGGTAGATAACAAATGCTGGAGAAGGAAAAAAATTGTGTGGTTTCTGAAGGTCACAGAATCTTTAATTTGTCTCTCCCCCTCCCCCCCCCACTTACTCAATTAAAGTATTAGTGGATACATTGAATGATATAACAGAATGTGATATTATGTACGTATATGGAATTAGAAGGAGTGAAAGCAGACACAGATTTCTGCCCCTCCAGCTCTGTAAAAGTGAATTGGATGGTATTAAATAAAACCTTTGGCTCATGGCTAATACTAAATATGATTTCTGTCTTAATGAAATTTTCATGTTTTGATTGAATTTCCATTTGAAGTAGTTACAAACATGTATCTGCAAAGCAGGCAAAAGTATTTTAACAAAAATGTGGCTGTCCAAAGGTAATTTGACTCTTTGCTACTCAAGTGGATGAGGTTATTGAGATTTCTTTTGTTTGTTTTTGTTTTTTTAAAAAGGCAGATGCATAGAAAATTAACTTTCACAGCCCAGCTCATGGACACAATGACAATTTACACCTACTGTTTGGTACAGATTAAGAAGTTACTGCAGCGTGATGTGACTGAAACTGAAATTCAGCTTTATCTTGCAAAGTAAAATTGTCAACTTGAGTAAAACCTTCCTCCCAGCATGGATCAATTTGTAGCTTTTCCTTCATTTAAGGCCGCAGTACTCTTTCTTCACCACCAAAATGGCAGTTATCATTCTTATAGCGCCTCACAAACAGATTTCAATAAACTCCCGAAATCAGCAAGACATTTAAGTACGTTCTTGGCATCAGTTGAAGGAAGTGGTCTGAACAAAAATAATGAATGTACTTCAAACCTGAATTGGAAGCTAAAAAGAGAGACAGCTTGAAGAGTGCACGAGTTTGCAGCAGAAAATTCTTGCTGTTTCTCAGAATTACAGCAAAACGGCAGTTTTGGTTTATGAAATGCTGTGAATGTACTTGCCCTTTTTAAAAAGGCAGATGCTGAGAGCAGCTTTAAACATCTTATCTTGTAAAAACCTCTAATTGTGTTAGTGAATGTGGCTGAAAACTAGCTACCTGGCCCACCAAGAATCTCTGATTGCTGGGATGATACCCACAAATTACATCAAGTAGGAATAACATTGCATTGTGGGTAAATCCAAGGAACTGAGGAAGAGGCTGATGGCCCCTGTCACAGAGTGGGCAGAGCAGGCAGAGTCTCAGGGACCATGATCTAAAGGAAAGCACATGTCAGGAGGAGGAGCCAATCTAGAGGGAGATGTAATGGTTCTCTCCTATTCTAATGGAGGAAGCGAAACTACATTTATTTCTGTTAGAGAATGAGGGAAATATCCTATGCTAGTCATCTCTGGAGTGTCAAAAGGGATTGGGGAGTTGTGGTCCAACAACTTCTGGAGGGCCCCAGGTTAGCCAGCCCTGAACTATTAGCAATGGGTGAGAAAATCTAGCTAGTGAAAGTAAGTGAAGAGACTATCTGGGTCACCAGTTAAAAATCTGGATCAGTAAGGCTGTAATCCTATATCCCCTTTGCTGGAAATAAGCTCCACTGAACTCAATGCTGCTTACTTCTCTAAAGGCACAGGTTCAACTATAAATCATCTAATTTGTGATTCTAATTCCAGGCTTCTGTGACTTTTTGGGACTAATTATGGATTCTCTCAGATTTCTGGTGGTCTACTCATGTGAGCAGTGAACTCACACAAGAGTCCGCATCTTTCCATTTAATTTATCTGAAACACTGACATGTCAATCTTCTTTAAAAAAAATAATAATCCCAGGGTGGCTCACATAAACTGATAAAACATCAATAAATACAGTGAAACTTGTTATTTAAGAAAACCCCAACACTTCAGGAACCAGCAGAGCACAGCAAAGTGAATAAAAAACAGCAGAATCAATAAAACCTAATTAATTAAAACAAGCCAAAGTAACATGTTTGTATGCCTAGACAATCTTCTCCTAATGCTTGGAGGGCATCAAATTTGGCATTGCACCCAGCTAAGAGAAAGGGGAAAACTTGGAGAATGGCTTCTGATGATGAGTACAACCTGATAAGGAACAGGTGATCTTCCTGTCCCAGCATACTCTGCTAGACAAATTACGTAGTACACTACTCATGTGAGCAGTTTAATTGGACAATTCAGTCTCTGACATATAGTTAAAAGAAGCAACTCTGTGAAAGCTAAGCAGGGTTGGGCCTGGAAAGCAACTGGTTGGGAGAACACCTGGGAACTTCTTCTGTACTCCTTGGGGGAAAGGTAGAATAGAAATGTAACAAGTAAAAACAGGGCACTGTACAAATGAAATACTCTGCAGGAAAATATGCATCTGTTCTCAATACTTACCAAGACATAATTTAACTCCCAAAAAACCTTTATTTGAAGACTGGTAGTATATACCATATTTTTCGCTCTATAGGACATACTTTTTCCTCTCCAAAAATGAAGGGGAAATGTGTGTGCGTCCTGTGGAGCGAATGCAGGCTCCTTGGCTTCAGGGCTGATTTCCTTAAGAATGGATAGGTTTGATCTTCTTGCAGTCCATGGGACTCTCAACAGTCTCCTCCAGCACCATAATGCAAAAGCATCAATTCTTCGGCGCCTTCTTTATGGTCCAGCTCTCACTTCCATACATCACTACTGGGAAAGCCATAGCTTTAACTATACAGACCTTTGTCGGCAAGGTGATGTCTCTGCTTTTTAAGATGCTGTCTAGGTTTGTCAATGCTTTTCTCCCAAGAAGCAGGCGTCTTTTAATTTCGTGGCTGCTGTCACCATCTGCAGTGATTATGGAACCCAAGAAAGTAAAATCTCTCACTGCCTCCATTTCTTCCCCTTCTATTTGCCAGGAGGTGATGGGCCCAGTGGCCATGATCTTCGGTTTTTTTTTTTTTGATGTTGCGCTTCAGACCATATTTTGCACTCTCCTCTTTCACCCTCATTAAAAGGTTCTTTAATTCCTCCTCACTTTCTGCCATCAAGGTTGTGTCATCTGCATATGTTAATATTTTATTAATATTAACCCCATGTTGGTTGTTAATATTTCTTCAGGCAATCTTAATTGCGGCTTGGGAGTCATTCAGTCCAGCTTTTCACATGATGAATTCTGCATATAAGTTAAATAAGCAGGGAGACAATATACAGACTTGTCATACTCCTTTCCTAATTTTGAACCAATCAGTTATTCCATATCTAATTCTAACCGTAGCTTCTTGTCCCACATAGAGATTTCTCAGGTGACAGATGAGGTGATCAGGCACTCCCATTTCTTTAAGAACTTGCCATAGTTTGCTGTAGAATTTAGTCCAAAGTAAATAGACATAGAATTGGAGCCTTAGGCACATTTGGACTCCAACCAATCATAGATAGCTCTTAAAGTTTGTCCCCATGTTGGTTTTATAATTAAAATGTTTAATTAAATGGCAAATGAAAGTACTGTAAGATCCTTGTTCCACTATCTGCAAAATATCCAGAAAGAAAATATCACTAATTAAGCTGCAATTCTTCACCCATTTACCTTGCGATAAAGCCTGTTTGGCATGATGGGACTTCCTTCAGATTTTCACAGTAAGCTTAAGCTATAAATCCTGTTGTATTTTCCAGGAAAGTGTGCACCTAGGTAGATGGAGAGAGAGCAGTAGATCAAAGGATACTCTAAGAAGCAGTGAACACAATGATACAATTATTTTGTTAGTATATGTTGCTCATAATGTCACCTCACTAAATAAACCATTTAGTCTTACATCTTTAGAGACTTCAATGGAACAAAACAGGTCAAACTTCCTATGTACCATCAGAGGTATCAAAAATGACAAATCCTGTTGTCATTTTTAGCCATTTAAAATGTGGAATGACACAAATATACACACTTTCTCCTTGACATATTGCCCTATACAGTCCATTGGGTTTTAAGATTTTCCAGGATCCTGATATATATATGGCAAGGGATACATAAACTCCATCAACACAGAGATGAAGTCCTGCAACTCTGTTATCTGCTAGAGGTGAAGCCAAATGCAACACAAATATCAGGTTCACACTTGACTAAGGAATAGAGCAAGGCAGATGAATTATTGGGGTATTGTGACATCTCATAATAAATGATTTCAACCCTTTTAGAAAACACTATATAAATAGGGAATTTTTCCATTGGTCCCGAGTGAGCTGTGCCCATTATTTTACATGGATTTACTTTACAGTATTTTATTTATTGCTTCCCTTAACTGCCACTCGTCATCCCCACTCAAATCTATTTCCTCTGGAGCAGAGCAGCAATTTTGTCATCTTAGGGTAGTTTTGTCATTGTTCATTTCATGTTTTTGTAGGTAGGACAAGCCAAGAGATTTTATAGATTTGTGTCAACCAGCCAAAAGCATATAATATATATATTTTTCTGTTCTGAAATTGTAAAGCTAGTCAGACGTTTTCTCTCTTTTCTTTTCATGTGTGTTTTTCCCCCATTTGTTATTCAGCTGATAACATTTTGATGTGGAGATCAAAGAGTTAATATGCTTTTGAATTGTGGAATGACTCAGATTTCCCCTTCAGTGTTTTTGATTTTTTTTTTAAGGGTGCTGTGTGGGTGTAAGGTAGGAAAAAAGCGCCAGGAGAATGGATACACTAATTGGGGTTTTCACCTGCTGTGAGTCTAATTGAATACAATGCTTTATTTGTTACTGAAGGAGAAAGAAGATTATGCAAAGTGTCAGAATTTCAGACTAGTTTTTATACTCCTAGTACTTGGTAACAATGCATGGGAAAAGAAGACAGAATGTGCCAAAGGACAGCTTCAATTTACTATTAAGGTGGACTGGGAATTGAAAGCTCTTATTGAAGCTGACTGCTGCTCACATTCTCAGTAGCAGTTACTTCAGAATGCTTTGTCTCAGGTTTCATTACTTCTGAGGCAATCTGATTCTCCTTATTTCCGTGGGATTAGGAAGAAATATGTAAACATAATTAAAAATAGATTTCTAGATGTTTTAGTTATTTTAGTATTTTGTGTGTAAATACATAGTAAAGTGAAGCAGTGATCGATATTTCTCCTTAAGCTAGTAATAGAAATGGAAATGAATGAGCAAATATAGTGTTATAAAGATTACTGAAAGAAGGAGAGGGCATCATTCAAATTCATCCTGGAACACAAGCAAAATATTGCAGACATTCTGGTAAAACATGTAACCCAGTTTCACTTTTCCCTTCAACTTTCACACCAGAAAGCAGAACTATGGGAATGCTAATTAGCATAATGTTATGATCCCACACGTCATCCTAAATTCCCAGAATGATTTAAAATACATTAAAACTTAAAATTACAAAAAAAAAATACAATCACAAAAGGAGGATAGGTCCTGAATAATACTTCTCAGGTGTTAAAAGCCATGGTAAAGAGGTACAATTCAGCATTTGTGAAAACTGTATAATAAAGTTGCTGGATATATCTCAATGGGGTTGGGACTTCCACAACTTAGGGACTCACATAGAAAACATGCTGGCCACTACTCGCCCAGATTTCTGAGGGCAGCAGAACTAGCAAGAGGGTCCCCTTTGCCAATCTTAACACTTGAGAGTGTCTGTAAGGAAGTTGGTGGTCTTTCAGATATTTGGGGCCTGAGCCATTTACATAACAAATGTCTGGTGTGATGGCTTCCAAAACCCTACTTTATTTGTGGTGAACTCTGATTTCTTTGTTTCCTTATGGGAAGACCACAAATACACAGTTTTTAGGCAATTATAGCCATATTGTATGTGGTGAATTCTTAACATTAGTTGAATATTTATCTTGTATATTAAAAAAATACATTCTTAAATTCTATAAACAATTTACTTCCAAAAATCCCATGAACCTGCTATAAAACATGTATACGAATATACAGAAACATAATTGCATGAAGCACTGACTTGTCCCTGAACAGAAACAGACCCTCCAAGTGTCCCTATTTTCCAGGGATGTCCCTGATTTAGAGATACCATCCCGGTTTCTGATTTGATTCTGGAATGTCCCACTTTTCTCTAGGATGTCCCTATTTTCATTGGCGAAATGTTGGAGGGTATGGAGTTATCTGGCCCCCGAGCCGTCTGAAGGCAATCCTGTATATGGAAGTTTCTTAATGTTTAATGTTTTATTATGTTTTTATATATGTTGGAAGCTGCCCAGAGTGGCTTGGGCAACCCAGAAAGATGTGTGGAGTATAAATAGTAAAATTATCATTATGGAATGGGACATCCCTATTTTCATTGGATAAATGTTGGAGGGTATGCAGAAAATCTGAGCTTGATCGTGTTACTTTCATAAGATACGTGGCCTTAGACTTTGATGGAGCTGTTGGGGAGGTTTTTCCTTAGCAGTAGCCATTATTAATGCCTTCTAGGTGCCTTCACCCAAAGCTGCCTTTAGTTGACCATGGAGAGACCAGGGGGCAGCATTATCAGGTCTTGATATATTTCTATAGATTTAATTAATTAAAATATTTGCATTCTGCCCTTCTATCCACCACTGATCTACCAGATGACTTACAGAAATGTTAAAAATATAGAAAATAACGAAAGTTTATAAAAACCAATACACCAAATTTAAAAAGAATCTATTCCTGGCAAATAATTCAGGAAAAATAAACATCTTTAACAACATCAACACTTCACAGTTTATATAGTCCCTCAGGAAAAGTATCATAGCCTTATGCTGTGAAGTCATTACACTCTCTAGAGGTTCCCATAACCTCACTGCCACTGTAAAACAGGCCCTATCTTGCATGGCATCATATGTAATGTCAGATGGGGAGTGTGGTAGGTAAAGCCATTGATACTGCTGTTCAGTGTAGAAAATATTGAGCTAGATTGTCCCCTTGGTGTAAGGCAGTTTCCTATGCTCCTAGTGATTTGATTCCTTGATTACAAGTGTCTATTTTTAAGTCCTTTATGGAAACTAATTTATTGTTTCATAAAATTTATACACCGTTTGGTTATTTTAAAAACCCCTCAACGTTGTTTGCTAAGCATGAAGTCTACTGTTTCAATATGGTGGCCTTTGAACCGATTCCACCCCACCCAATATACATAGAGGTTCTGCTGCATATATTGTATTTATTTGCAAGGATTCACACTCTCTTCTATGCAGTGAAATGTTTGTGTATCTATACGAACTTTCCACTTGTGAAGAGTTCTCCTGGTCATAGAAGATAGGGATAGTATCTACGGAATAGAGATCAGGATATTGAATACTGTGCATGTGAATCTGTGCTGCTAGACCATGGGTAGGCAAACTAAGGCCCAGGGGCCGGATCTGGCCCAATTGCTTTCTCAATCCGGCCTGTGGACGGTCTAGGAATCAGCATGTTTTTACATGAGTAGAATGTGCCCTTTAATTTAAAATGCATCTCTGGGTTATTTGTGGGGCCTGCCTGGTGTTTTTGCATGAGTAGAATGTGTCCTTTTATTTAAAATGCATCTCTGGGTTATTTGTGGGGCATAGTAATTCATTCATTTCTCTCCCCCCATAAAAAATATAGTCCGGCCCCCCACAAGGTCCGGGAATCAGCATGCTTTACATGAGTAGAATGTGTCCTTTTGTTTAAAATGCATCTCTGGATTATTTGCGGGGCATAGGAATTCGTTCATAATTTTTTTCAAAATATAGTCCAGCCCAGCACATGGTCTGAGGGACAGTGTACCAGCCCATGGCTGAAAAAGGTTCCTGGCCCCGGATCTAAGAGGAATCCTTGGGCCTGGGCACACAGCAGTTGCTAAGGTGGTTGGATGTGTGTGAGAGATCTGTATTCCCTCTATGTAGACTAAAGTGGTGAATATGTGAATAAATCATTTTTCTTAAAGCTACGACAGGCTCCGCCATGTCTTCAGTTCTCCAAAGTAGCACAGACTTTGGTTGAGGACCAAGACCTCTGGAATCCTGTGCCTGGCTCAGCAGGAATTGGGGGGGGGGGGCGCTGTAACAATATGTAGCAGTACGGTCTTTCTTTAGTGCTAGCTAAAATACAGTATAAAGACTGATCTGGTGGTTTTTTTTTTAATGAATCGAAAAAAGATCTTGCAACATGTATGGTTAAATGGAAACACTGCTAAATAACAGTTTATCATGACTGATTTGGGATTGTAGATATATGTTGGAGCAATCCAATTTCAAATACGGAAATAAAAGCTGAACAGTATGTAGCTATTCTCCACACTTAGACTCAGACTGGTGCACATTTAGACTCAGACTGCTCAAGATGTTGACCTTAAGCTAATGCCATAGCTCTCTTTCAGACTGGTGATTCACTGGAGTAGACAGTTGTGAATAGATCCATACAACCTTTCCCCGCCACAGTGAGGTTACTTTTTAACCTAAGCTCATATCTACACCTGCAGGTTTGTACTGCTCTAATTCTTATCAAACTTATGCAGTTTGCACTGTGGCACACACCCACCCTACTTCCACCTACACTGAATGCAGGGTGTAAATCATTATTTCAACACAGGCGATAGCACTCAGGATACAGTATTGTCATGCACTGCATCTTTCCCACACCTTTCCTATTAGGCTGAGCTCAACTATATAGAGTAGACAGCTGTCTGGGATGAGGCAAGGGGCATCTGCCGGGAAAAAAGCAGCATGCAAGTCTAGGCTCTTGGACGGTTTCTACCTTGGCCAACTCACTACCCTAAATGTGTCCCAGAATTGTCTCTAATGTTGGAGAGAGTTTGGGTACAATACTCTCATTTCCATAGAAATGCCCTTGTTCTGTCTGTGTGAACAGCACAGAGTGAGTGGCATGCTACTGTATGTTGGCTTTCTCTTAGTGAACGTCGGAGTTGGTACCCAGCAGATCCATACTCATCCAGAAGGTTTATTATCACAGAAGAATTCAAAGGCGCACAAACCCTTCCCTTAGAGGTCACAGTGGGTATCCTCTTGGACCATACCAAGCATGCATTATCTGTCATGCCTGGGAAATATTGCCAATCTATTCCCATTACATGCTCAACTGGCCTCCAAAGATTATCAATTCAGAGCAATTTAAGCATTCATGTTACTCATACTTTACATGAAAGTACTTTTTCTCCTTATCACCATTGCAGCAATATAAGCTAAAATTCTTATAAACCATGCACACCCCAAAGCCACAAAGTCTTGTGGCATCTGAAAGACTAACAGGGTGAAACTAAGTAATGCGACAAAGTTAATGTATATGTTATACAGTTTTCCTTTATGTTGAAATGGCAATAAAAATGTGTGTTTTCGTGGGGCGGGGAGACTTTGGCATAAGCTTTCGTGGACTGCAATCCATTTGCATTCCTAAAAATTAACCTAATGAAACAGTGGCGGGGTGCTGGGGGGGGCCGGCCGCACCGGGCACAACATCTGGGGGGGGGGCGCGCTCACACTCGCAGCTCTCTGCCCCTACCTGGCTCACGGGTTAGGGGGCGCAAATTACTTGGCTTGCCCCGGGTGCTGACAACCCACGCTACGCCACTGTAATGAAAACATGGAGGATTCAAGAGGACCATATGCACTCTCATTTCGCTTTTCTTGCATTTTAAAGATTGCGTGGGGAAAGGATAGAAAGAGAAATGGCTTTGAGTAGGTGGGGAGCGCGGTATGACTTATTGAAGTTGTGTTACAGATGCAGAATAAAGAGGTTATATCTAAATGTGCTGAAGTAGTTGGAGATTTTACATCCGGAACAGCGCGTCGTTTTAAAAACGTCTCTTTCCATACCCACATTTTCCCTTGTGTTCCGCTGTTGCCCTCTCCAGTCTTTTAACCGAAGAACGCAAGGTCAGAAAAGGCTGGAGCTTAAAGCGTAATAATGAAATCAGACCTCAGTGAATTAATTCTTTGTGCCTGCGAGTTTCCCCATTTTTTCCTCCTTTCTCTGTCATCTCCTACATTTCAGGAGGAGCCATCCCAGCCCCCTTGCTCCAGTGCTCGCTTCTGTTACATGAGATCATTTGCGCTTCGGTCCTTTCGCCTAGTCCTGGCATTCTTCGGAGGCACGCCGGATGGCATCTTTTGGTTCTACCTTAAATAAACCCCTCCGCTTCCCATGCAAACGGTGCCATTTCTTTGGAGTTCTCCGCTTGTTGTTTGCAGGTTCAATAGGTGGAGCCGAGGCAGCGAGAGCTCCGCCCTGTCTAGCCCTGCAGCCTTCCCTCCCACTTCGCTTCTCTTACGCCCTTAGCACGAGAATGCTACTCGCACCGCAGTGCTATTCGCTGCTTCGCGCCGGGCTGGCTTAGTTTTGCGTGAGGTTACAAACACAAGACACACACACACAAACACACACACACCCAGAGTCTAGGAATCTTCTCCATCGTCCTTTCCTTTTCCCTCCCTCTTTGGAGTCTCTGATCAGTTCACGGCGATGAGGGAGCAACTCAAAAGGTAAGTTTAATTATTATTCAAACCCGTCCTTTTTTCCTGTTCTTTTTCATTGAAAACCTCGCACTTGTCGAGGCTTGTGTGCTGCTGGCAAGCCAGGGTAGTTAAAGGCAAATTAAACTTCTGAAGACGTCTTTGCATTGGGAATTTACAGCTTGAGCGTCCTCCCTGCCAGCTGTTTTCTCTTGTTCTCGGTGCAGGTGCTTGTAGCTGGCTGGAGCATGCCAGGGTTTAACCCTTTCTCCCACGGCTGTAGACTTTGAAGATGAAAGATTTCTTCTCCCCGGTGCAGAGGCGGCTGGGTGGGGGTTTTGTTTTTAATTTGTGTGTGAGAGAGAGTACGTACACACACAGAGAGAGAGGGCGGTGGGATTTATCCTGACATCAAAGTAATTTTTCCCGGCGCGCAGCCCAGTTCCTCTCTACATTTTTGTCGTTCAGGGGTTTAAAAGCCCTCGATTTTGTAGCCTGGCACTTTCTAAAGTACCTTTTAATCAGGCTGCATTCTGTGAGTGCCTTAAAAAAAAAAAGGAGGGAGAGAGAAGTCATATTATTTACCATTATGTGTGTAAGGACCCTGCAGAAGAAAGCTCACCAGACTTTTCATTCACCGAGTTAAAAGGTCAAATATCTGCTTGATTTCTTCTGGGAATTCGAACTGACGTTTAATTCAGTGCATTCCTTTTCTCTCTCTCTCTCTCTCTCTTTAATGCGCCTTCCGTGTCTTGGTGAATGTGGTCTAGTTGGAACATGCTGGCTGTGTAGGTATGAATGAAAGAATACATGTAAGCAGCAGCTAAGCAGGAAGTCGGGAAAAGGAAAGGGAGAGAGTCTAAAATGTGTACGGGGAGAAGCTGTTTGTTTGCATCATTAATAGAAAACTTTAAAGGCAAAGCAAAGCACTGACTATTGCATTTTGGTGATTCCCCCTCCCCCAGCATTGTGGTTGATACCTGCATCATTGTAAAATTTACGAGTAGAAAAAATACACAGTATTATATCTGGTATATCATATTGCTAAATAAGTCAATTTTCTCTAAGTTAACTTGATTATATATATATATTCCTAAATGTTGGGGTTAGAGAATAAGAAATGTGTGTGTGTGTAATTTGTATTTGCTGTGAACAGAAATGAGAAATTTTAATATTGGTAGTAATGTTTTATATGGTGTACCTTTGCAGGAAATTAGTATAGGATCTTAGAAAAAGCATCTAAGTATAGGATCTTAGAAAAACACACCCTTGTTAAAGTAATGTACTCTATATTCAACCTTGCCTCTTAAAATAAGAACTAGTTTACTGAGGTGTTGCTTGTACCCTATTAATACCAGAGGAAATATAGTTCCCTAAAAGATATTCGGTCCATTATCACTAAGGAATTGCAGTCACCATTGTTTGATCCTGAATTCGACAAGACCCTGCAGTGAAATTGCTTTGGCAGAAGTGGAGAGGATAAGCTTTGAAAAGCAAATAGATCAGTGGACAAGTAACAGCTGGAGGGGTTGGCTCACCAAGCTTTAAAAACTGTCAGTGTGCACACAATAAAATGCTGAACATCAAAAGAGACAGAAAAATAATTACCATACTGTATTTAGCAATTGACATTTACTCCCTTCTGCTCCTACTTGATATTAATGCAAAAACTTTTTAATTTGTGCATCATCTTGGAATTCTGAAAATGCCAGCCAAAGCCAATAAAACAACAAACGGCCAACTTTTTCTCAAAAACACACTCATCCGAGGATTATAGATTAAGACAAACAGTAATCCTTCGCAAACCACAAGAGGCTGCTACTTTCTGCATCACTATTCTATTATTTTCACCCTGATTAGTTTCCCTTCAGGAAATTGGGAGAAGATGGGAGGAGGGATATTTGCAGCTCTAAATAACAGCTTTTACAGGCAGGTTACATTTTAATTGGCCCATAATTTACTCTGCTCTAGAATGAGTGACAATTTGATTTATATTAGTATTTCTTTGAAGTGTTAGCTTTAGTTAGCAAAACCAAAACCAAATCTGAGTCTATATATTTTATATCCATCTATCTATTTAAATGTACTCATACCGCTGGTCCATTAAATCTGTGATAATCTCAGGCACTACTGGAAAACAGGAAAACACAAAAAAAGACAAAAGGCTGTTTCATTTCTGCAGTCTGGTGATTTATTATTTCTTAATTTCTGATTATTAGTAAGTAGGTGTTTGGGGTTCCCTGTTGCCACCTGACAGCATTTTGTTATTCTTCACACATACGCATCTAGTTCATACTGCATTTTTCAAATCGCAGTGGGAGGGGGATGGAACTTGCTCTAATGCTGTTGCAAATTAAGAATAATATAATGTGAAGAATGAATATGCAATTCCATGCTCAATTTTTTTACCCACAACAGCTTTTTAGCAAGTGCACATGCTAGAATCCAAAAAGCATATGATAAAATATTTAAATATAAAATACACATTTTAGAAATACATTCAAGAATACAATGAAAAATGTTTAATATATTTATATTCCTATGAAATAAGTTCTAATGGTGGACAGAGCAAACCTAATTGGGAATGATGGGGGTGGGGTGGGGAGTGAGGTGGCAGAAAGTCTTTCACTTCTATAGCCCTTCACATTTGTGCCTGCCAGGGTAGAAGTCGGGGCAGTACAGTAGTACCTCGGGTTACAGACACTTCAGGTTACAGACGCTTCAGGTTACAGACTCCGCTAATCCAGAAATAGTACCTCTGGTTAAGAACTTTGCTTCAGGATGAGAACAGAAATCGTGTGGCGGCAGCAGGCGGCCCCATTAGCTAAAGTGGTACCTCAGGTTAAGAACAGACCTCCAGAACGAATTAAATTCTTAACCCGAGGTACCACTGTATTTGTTTCATCTTGCCCTAACCATTTTCTCTACATTGTACCAGGTAACATTGTACCAGGTAACATGTCTGATCGTGGGATTTGGGAGGAATTGAGAGGCTGTGAATTCAGATTCAAGGTTGCCTTCACCCACCTCTGGAACACCTTGTTTTGTTGGTGGAAATGCTGCTGGAGGGATTTTCCATGTGCATAGCAGGGGCCACCACAGCAGACATCCTGGCCCTGGTGGCAGGGAGGCACCATTACCCAGTCCTAATCCCTTCCAGCCAGCATGTCCAAGGGTTAGGTTTATTCTGTTAGGCTGCTTTTATCATTTTCGCTGCTGAAGTGTTTTCAGAACAAGTTGTAATAAAGGATGCAGAAGATAGAAAACTAAAACTAGAGACTTTAGAACATGGGTAGGCAAACTAAGGCCTGGGGGCCGGATCCGGCCCAATCACCTTCTAAATCTGGCCCGTGGACAGTCCAGGAATCAGTGTGTTTTTACATGAGTAGAATGTGTCCTTTTATTTAAAATGCATCTCTGGGTTATTTGTGGGGCATAGGAATTCGTTCATTCCCCCCCCAAAAAATGGGATAAATTGTTTACTAACACAGTCTGCACCTAAATCGTCCTGCATAATACCTTTGTTAATCTTGTGCTGGAATGTTCCTTTTTTCTTTTGCTTTGTTTATGTTTATAGAAGTTTAACTCAATTGCCACTAGTAATGAAACCAGAATGGGGGTTCCAGAGGATGTTCCAGGAGGCACTGGCTGTGTTCAACACATCATGATGCAAATGCCATGGGTGCAATTGTCTCATGCACAGTCAGCTGTTGTCAATGTCTTTATTTATTATATTTAATATATATACCACCATCTGATGATCATGGGGCAGATCAGAGAGGTCTTACCGTAAAGTGATTTATTTTAAATTGTTGACTCTTAATGCATATATTTAAATTATTTGATTGTAATTCATTACATGCCATATTTAGAGATAAGGTATTTTAGGACTTCATTTTTTAGGTCACAGTGAATGTCTGATGGACGTTAATGTTTTTCGTTATTTGGAATAGGCAGTATTTGCAGGTGATACTGAGCTGGCTTGTTGAGGCTCGTCCTGTATGAACTAATTTTCACCCCAGCCCTCTGCAAGGAAAGAATGACCAAACTGTGGGCATTTCAGTCACTGATGGGTGAGCTTGGGTGCAAAGAGGGCTTTCCTTTCTATGCTCTCTTTTTAACATGTCATCCACATCATGGTATTGGACTTACACATTCTGAACCAGCAACAGCACAGGAGAGAGAGCTTATTTCACCCGTCAGTGAAAATAGCATTCATTGCTTCATGCTATCTCCTTTGGGCTTCATGGCTCATCCCAAAAGCTGTAAGAGCATAGGATGCCAGGTCAGTACTAAGACCATTAGCCCATCTAGATCAGTATTGTCTAAGCTGCTGTTCAGGGTGTCAGACAAAAGTCTTCCCCAGTTCCTTCTTGGGGATATTGTGGGTTTGAACCCGGAGCCTTCTATGTGTAAACCACATGCTGTACCACTCAGCTGTGGTAAAGTGAGGCCAGAATGTGCAAGTATGTTCTTGCACTCCAGTTCCTGTTTAGCTCTATAGCTGGGCTTGGAAATTGGATTAGAGAGGAAAGCATGACCAGTGTGCACCTCAGAATTCACTTCTGGACTTTGCTTGAGACATGATGGCTTCCTTGTGTATAAACCTGGACACCTTTGGAAAGAACGGAGGGATATGAATTTAATACAAATAAAGAAGTAATCCTCTGCACAAAGAATTCCTTTAGGAACAGAAACAGCATGGGTCCTTCAGCAGATGGAGCACACTGGTTTGGGAAGGGAAAGATGATGCTTTCTTTCTTTCTTTCCAGTAATGTAAACCACCCTGTGATCCTCAGATGAAGAGTGATATGGAAATTTAATTTTAAAAAAAGAAATGAATAATGAAATGAATAATGATTATTTAAAGTATAAGGGCTCCAAAATATAAAAATCAGATTAGGTAGCCTGTTAGAGTAATTCATTGCCAAAGTGATGTCCTGAAAGTATTTGAAAATAGGCCCTCTAATTATGTATAGTTTTACTCCAAACAAAATACTAAATATGTGTTCCTCTGAACTTAGAATTCAATAAACACATCTTGAGATTGTTAATACTAGAGCAGCCCAATCACTATAACATGAGAAGGATTTCATAACGTCTGTTGCAGGAGATGAATACATAATATTCAACTACCCCAGTGTATCCCATAGCCAGACAGTTAAGGATAACCCACACATGAGGCAGAGGGAAGCAGGCTAGATGGTTTGTCTCCCTGTCTAATAGATTTCTTAGTGCATTTGCTTCCAGAGTAAGGGCCTTAGCTAAGTGCTGGAGAATATCCTTAGTAGGCAGAAAGTCCAGGTTCAATGCCCTGACATCTCCAGGTGGTTACAGGAGAGAACCCCATCTGAAACCCTGCAGAGTTGCTGCCAATCAGTATGGACAGCACTGAGCTAAATGGGCAACACTGTTGTTTATCTCTTTCCACGGATGCTTCCTAAGTCCTTCACATCTTTTTACAATGCTGATGCAAAATAAAGCAGGAAATGTAGTGGGAAGGATCCATTGCACTTGTAGTACTGCACATTCCTTCTTTTACCATATTCCACCATTTGAGCACAGGGAAGCATTTTTGTCTGAATTTTTAGCTTTCTGTTATACAAACTTGCATGCTTATTGGAGTTAAAAATTGCTGCAGATCCATTAAAGATGCTACTGTGTTCCCAAGTGTGGTTCAGAATGCTAAGAGTTGCTGAGTTGGCATTTTGCTTCACACAGTGTGTACACACACACACACACACACACACACACACACACACACACAAAAGCAGCCCCAAAGCTAACAATTAAATGGCCTTTGAAAATGGCAAAGAGGCTTATGAAGGGAAGTCTCAGTGGAGCCTAACCTTTCCTTGAGCTGCACTTGTGTGTGGAATTGTTGATAACTTTCTAAGCTGAAAATGTTCAGAAAGAAGGAACACTTTTTAGTTGGTGGAATGAAATAGCTGCAGTCTTCTTGTGTTCTGAATATAAAGTGCTGGTTAAATCAGCTCTTGCGCTTTACAATCACACTCAACCTTCACAGAATTTTCCACAAATGATCTTCAGCTTTCCTTAAAATTTCACGCAGGAGTAAGAGAAGTCCTTCTGGTTCTCAAGCACTTTTTTCTGCTCTTGGATATTATATGTTAATAATTTCTAAACTGATCATACATTATTTTTGTTAAACAATTGTATCACTGTTGCCTCATGGCACTTATTTCAATGGAAGGAGGTTTGTTTTCAGGTCTGAGCCAGAACTTGCAATTTCCTGATAAATAGTTGCTTAGAACTGACCATTGAGAAACACTGGATTGAATGGGATTTACTTACCAGCAAATGTGTTTAGGATTGCAACCTTGTGTATTAAGTGTGACTGTTAACAGTGAAGATGAATAGACGAATGAGAAGTAAAGTAAAGCAAAGCACATAGTTTGTCTCCTCCCTCTGATAGTTTTGTTAATCTGCCTCAAAAATATCAGTGGTAATCAGAAAAACAACAACCTGGAAGTAAATTCAGGTATTCACTCTAATTCTGTTGTTGAAAAGAACTGGGCACCTCTACCTATTGACTTGTCTTCCTGTGGTTTCATGGAATGCTAATGAATATAATAATTGCTAAGGAATGAATGTTAACACAGAGAAAGTTGGAAGGGACTGTAAATTTTGAGAAAGAGTGAAAGAAGTGAGGAATCTGTATTAACTTCAACACTGATCAACCATTAGGTTCCCGTTACAGTCTTTATAATAGCTTAGGAAACACATGTTAATGAATGTTCACAGAAACATACTTTCCAAATTAAAGGTATCTGTGTAGATTGCCATTTAGGACACTTAACATGGTTGTGATTTTGAAGCAGTGAGTGAAGTGTCAATTTAAAGTGAGAACTTTTGCTGAATAAGAGTCATGATGTTAGAAAATTGTGATTGTCAGAGCTTTACCCTGACATCATAGGGACAAACATCCCTGCCATTTGGCCGAGCTTCTGTGATAATATGGAATAGTCTCACGCTTTGTAATTACTTGGGTCAACCTTACATTTATTTAACCACTAGCCTGGTAGCCATAGGTGAGAGAAATTGCTTGCAGTCAAGTGCGTGGAATTCATACAGTCCAGTGAATAGGATGGTGGAAGAGGGATGGAATGCTCTTTCCTGCCTCTGTGCCCAGCATAGAAATGCAGCAGGCTGCTGCAGGAGGGTTGGAGCTCTCAGTTTCTCTTCTGCAAACCCCCAATAAAACCGGTACCTTTTGTGGATACCTAAATCAGCCTTGAAAGTATCAGCAGAGGGGGACTATATACACTTGAGGGGAAGGGGGTCATATTAGTGAGGAGATAGAGATTTGAAATAAGCCATTCCAAACTGCTGTTTTTAATATAAGGATCCTTGTTTGCATGAAATTGAAATTAAATATCTGAACCTTCTGAGAATTTTTTTGTTTATGGATATATTTTTTATTTTACAAATATTGAGGAAAAACAAAACTTTAAAGCGACTTTAAGAACAAAAAGAAACAGAGAGAAAAGGTGACATTATATCTGTACCTCCTTCCACCTACATCCTACCCCTCAATGTCTGTTCCCTCACAATTCTACTATATCAAACATTCAATGGGATATATTCATAAATCCACACGCAGCAAGTTTGAAATAGGTTTGCTCATTTGATAATCTAATGATTATAGACATGTAATATAGAATTCAAAGCTGCAAGCAAATGATTGGTCACTCTGTTTTTAAACTGAACATAAATATTCAAAATGGTTAGCAAGACCCAGATTAAGGGCGGGAGCTAACATGATTCCATCCAGAGCTTTGGGAGCAGTCATAAGGCTGGCATCAGCAGCTGGCATTTTCAGGCAGCTCCCAGGACCTCCGTGTCTCAATAGGGCCCATTGCTGATGCCTCTCCTGGATTCCCGTAGTTAGACACACACACACACACACACACACACTCGTACCTTGGATCCTGAACGCCTTGGTACTTGGACATTTTGGCTCCCAAACGCCGCAAACCCAGAAATGAGTGTTCTGGTTTGGAAACGTTCTTTGGAACCCAATTGTCCAATGGGGCTTCCGATTGCCTGCAGGAGCTTCCTGCAGCCAATCAGAAGCTGCGCTTTGGTTTCCGAATGTTTAGGATGTCGAACGGACTTCCAGAACAGATTCCATTCGACTTCCAAGGTACGAGTGTGTGTGTGTGTGTGTGCGCGCGCGCGCGCGCTGCTCTGAGCATCACTTACCGGCTGCTTCCAACAACCACCCTAAATCTCCCACAGTGCCCTAAAGCAAAACTACATCACATATACCCTGAAAAAAATAAAATGGAAATCTGAGCCACCTGTTGATACTGCTTGGAACATTTGCTTCAGCTCCAATTAAACCCATCTAAGCTGGAGAATGGGCATCTGAGGGCAGTTTGCTCAAAAACCCTCCTCAAACCTGTGACCTCAGTGCACACAGGTTTTCAGCAAAAACAAAGTCTTCTTAAAACTGATTTTTATCAAATAATCAAGTTTGATTTAAATAAAGTATCCTTTCAATTAGTTGCTAGACTGATATATAAATGTGATTCTCCCAAGTTATTTTTCAACACGAACAAACATAGAAAACCTCTCAGGCCAATTAATGACTATTTGGAGAAAGCGCATAAAAGTGACAGAAATCCTTTTAATCATCTAGTCTTATTTATTCACACATACTAAGTATATTATGAATTAATAAAACATTATTAATAAAAATGTCTTGGAAGTTTAAAAAGAGTCTTTAAATTAAGGCAAACTATTTTTCTCTTTGGTTATAAAAATCACTCCTCATAAATACTTTAGCACCTCTGATTAGAATTAGCACCACAATAGTCTTTGTCCTTAATAGTACATATGCATGAATGAATATTCCTTAGATTCTTGACCGAAATATAATAAATGTTGGTTTTAGAATATCAGATATGACTCTTAAAAAAGGATAAATAAATAATGACATTCTCCCTATCTGATGAGAGAGATGTTGCATGTATTTGCAAAAGTCAAATAAATCATTTCCCTCATATACACAAAATTGATTTCAGCTGGCAGACCTCATAGTTGGGCCTTCACACACATACTTGGTAGTTAAATTTCAGTAGGCATACTTGGGGTTGCAGTGAGAGTGTATCAATGTACAATATGGATTTCTGTACTAGTCTGCAAACCATATGTAGTACTAAGTAGGTGTTATGCCCAATATAATAAAACATTTTATCTCATTAAATTATATGTAGCTTTATAAACATGTGAACTTATTTACAATGAATCTGTTCTTTAGTCCTACAAAGAAGCAGAACTTTACTATGTGTAGATATTTGCTTGAGAGCTTTTTCTTACAGATAACGTTTATAAAAGCATTCATTATGTCCTATATGATGTCATATAATGTGAATTGTATGTAGAGTTGTTTTGTTCACTGAGGTATTAGTACTTTGGAACTTCTTTGCCTAAGAGAACCAGTCACACCTGGGTACTGCTAGATTATTTAATTTATGGGTAATTTCTACCTCTATGTCCCTCTCCAACTCTCATTCTCAGATTTCATTCAAAATTAACCCCCACATTAACCCCCTAGAGCTTCCCCTTCCCAACATATAAATGCCAAACCCCCTTTTCACTTTCCCAATTTTATTTTTGAATCCACTTTAAAAGTTTCTCTTCTCAGTGTGGAAAGTAACACAGTCTCTCTTCTCCACTTGCCACCAAGGCCTTCTCCTGACCCAACTCATTTACTACATACATTTATTCCTTCTCCTCCTCCTCTTTATTCCCGCCCTGCCTTGCCCCACCACTTCGTGCTGTTTTCATTGGCTATTTCCCAGTGTCAGAGCAGTGTAAATATAAAATAAAGTAGGTATTTTCAAACTTTTTATTCCAAGGACCCACTTTTAACCCAAACATGCATTTGAGGACTCATTTCTTAATATTTTAACATATATTTGTATGGTGGTAATGCTCCTGTTGTGACCCACCTTGGATCAAGCTGTGACCCTCAAGTGCATCCCGACCTACCAGTTGAAGACCAGTGGTATAGGGAGATGTAAACATTTATACAGTGCCCTTCTAGTTCTCCTGTACCATTCAGGATAATTGAACTGCCTTTCCACATTATTCAGCTCTTCCTTCCTATTTTCTTTTTTGAATTCAGCTATAACACTTATTTTTCTGAGCTGAGCAAGGTGTCCTTGGCATCCCATTAAGCTCCTTTCTTTACTTGGCAAAAAATGAAGTAACACCCAGGTCAAATAATAAAAGCCGAATTTAGAAAAATAAAAATCCAGATTTTTAATTTTACCTGTAGTCTACTGCTTTCTGTGATTAAACTGAACATTAATATGGAACATACTAAACCCTGAATCAGTGATGCCACTTTTGCCATTTCTCTGTCTTTCTTTTATTTTATTTAGTTCATATAATGTGTACACCACTTGATTGTAAAAAATCTCAAAGCAGTTAATGAGCTAGATCAATAGAAAGCGTGTCAACCTTTCTGGATTCGGCTATGTAGTTGTGGAGCTACTCATGGACTAAAATGCAGTCAAGAAATCTGTGCATTGCTGGGCTACGATCCTTTCTCAAGCCTTCTGTGCAACACATACCAAATCTTTGACTGACTAAAAAAAGATTACACTTTTGCTGTGGATGGTATTAAGTCACACAATCCGACTCCCACTTCACATTACAGTGTCCTCTTTATATCATATATTTAACATAGTTGGCATGTGTATAAAAATGTATGAAAGGGATTGATGAGGTTTTTTGTGTGTGTGCTACATATGATTGCTTATGTAAGCCTAATGCAATGTGACACTTATCCTGAACTTCAGTTAGAACATTGACAATATTTCTGGTTCCAGGAAGAAGTATGATGAATATTATTGTTGTTATGGTTTTTGTCACTTGACCTGAAATTACCCTTGTATTACCCCATGTAATAACTGAACTGTACAATTACTAAACTTGGCAATCTGTGTAAGAAGAAAGCTAGTTTGCCCTAAAAGTATTGGGACTGGCATAAACTTCATATAGTATTTTAAGTGAATCGGTATCTTTTTTGTCTTGCAGCCATGAGACGCAGACTACATGCTGGGATCATCCTAAAATGACTGAGCTCTACCAGTCCTTAGGTAAGATAATTTTTCATATTCAACTGCTTGGTTCTGAGGAATATTTTCTAGAGAAATCACAACAACATGGGGTGCAAATACCTGCATTGAAGCAAACTTTTAAAACGGAAACATAGGAAAAAAGAAAATCTTCGCTTTAAGTGTCAGCAAATGCTTTAAATGTTCAGTTCTTTCATGTTGTTTTATAATAAAGGTGCATTGCAGAGATTTTACCTTTTAAAAACCAACTAGTTAGCATGAGCACACACACCCCTCATCAGTTGAAAACAAGGCCCAGCATTAACTGAAGGCAAGCCTCGTCAATGTGTTGGACCCATCTTGTGGGTTGATTTACCGAATTTTGGGGCATGAAGGTGTGGCCAAAGGAGATTGTTTTCCTTGCTTTAAGCCAAAAAACCCTTCTCCAGTTGTTGCACATCCCTTGGCTTCCAGCTGCATTCTAAAAACAAAAAAAACCCAACAACTTTATCTCTGCAGTCCTGTACCTTGTATTTTTTTCTGGAACCAGAAATACAGCTGGGGACATGAAGAGAAAGGCACAGAGTGACCATACAATATTTAAAGTGCAGGCAAAAAGCATTTGGTGTGTGTGTGTGCTGCATGATTACTTGTTCTGTCTGCCCAAAAGGAAATGCAGGGAGGTTGCAGAAAGGGAGACAGATTGACAGGCTTTGATATGTTTCCTCCTTTTTCTGCACTTTAAACTTGTGTGGCAATCTCACACCTTTCTATGTGCACCTTCCAAACTCTGTGTGTGTTCCACAAAGCGCTGTATAGTATTTTCAGTACCTTTATGCTGGGAATAAAGTAAGCCATATGCAAGCCTTTCCTCAGAGAATAGTATCCATAGTGTACTCACATACTATGATAAGGTTAGCCTGCAGCAATCATGTTTAAGAACAGCTAATCTCACTTCAAATACTGTAGGCCAGGGGTTGGCAACGTGCGGCCCATGGGCCGGATGCGGCCCACGACGACCATTTTACCGGCCCACGAGCCACCCCCGAACCAAGCCACCCACTCGGTGAGTCCCCTGTGCACTGCGCTAAACAGGCACAGCGCGGCGCAGGGACTTGCTGAGCGGCCCCGGAAGTTGCATCTGCACACATGCAGATCTCAGAAATTGTCTGTGCATGTCCAGATGCCGAAAATCGCTTCTGCACAGGAGCGATTTTTGGCGTCTGGGCATGTGCAGGAGCGATTTCCAGCGCCGCTCTGTGCCAGTCCGGCCCATGGATGAGCTCCATGGGAGTGATCTGGCCCATGGCCGGTAAACCTTGCAGACCCCTGCTGTAGGCTATAGTTGGAGATTGCTTCTTTAATGTTTCCCCATCTTCCATTATGTTGCTCCATTGGCCCTTGAACATCTTGTGCTTTTGCTTTGAATGGATGCATGGAAAGGAATTATCTATTTCAGAATAAGATACCACTTCATTTTGTATTTTAGCTACATTAATCAGCAGATTGAGAGATACAAATATTTTAGCCATAGTTGAAAAGTGATTGTTTTATTCTGTTTGCAGTATAAATTATTATTAAACATAGACAAATAAAAACCGGTGTAAAAGAAAGATAGCTTTTGAATTCAGTAAAAACATGATCTATTTTTGGCATACAGAACATGGGGTTACAGATGTTTATATTTACATTTTAGCTAGGAATGATAGAACTTTAAATTTTGTATCTGTGATGCATGGGAAGGGATTTTAAAATATTTTTGATGCTTCCAAAATAAGCAACCCTGTCAGAAATACTGCAGAACAGACTAAAATTAGTATACTAGGCACAGTACAATACTTTATATAAATTGAACAATTCAAAATCAATCCATTTACTCTTGGGCAGAATCTTTAATGTGTATTCAGTCCTTCCCTTTGCCTTGGGTTGGAATGGATAATAATAATAATAGGATGTTTCTGAAACCCTTTAAGATTTACTAATTTGTATAAAAAGTTAAAATTAAAAGTACATTTTATATTACATGTTTATTACCTATATTATTCCTTGCTCTAACATGCACATATCAGGATGAAATCTGGTTTCTTGGTTGAAGTGATGCTCATAGTTTAAGAAGGCTTAACTCCCCTTTTACAGGCTTGGTGGTAATATAAAAATTGTATCCATTAGTTTTAGAAGAATGTAGTCATGCCTTGTATAGCATCACAAGCCCATGAAGAACCTTTCTTCTTTCCTCTTGAAGTTATAAATCTAACATGCAGAAAATCAAATCATTTTTCCAAATAATGTATCTCTCCCCCACATAAAATAACTTTTCATATAGCAAGCTTTTCTGTTAAGGAGAATATATTCCCCATTTTTCCCTGTTCTATTATTTTTTATGTGATCCTCTTTATAGGTTCACCTTTTGGTTCCCCCCCCCCCCCGATGTATTTCAGCTTTTGATTTTCTATAACACAATGGTTGACAGCACCAAACTCTGTTTCAATGACAGATTGTGGTTTGCTTTTGCTTTTTAATGATTTTGCGAGAAAATAACCCGGCACACATTTTTTTGTTTATTTTATACCACATATCCAAAGTTGTAAATTACTGATGGTATCGTATTTGCTATTACTACCTAGTTGTCTTATTTAAACCATAGCTTTTTAGTATTGTGCTTTCTTTATCATTCAGTAGTTCATCTTTGAACTATTTGTTTGTCTTTACAATTGAAAATACTATTTTCTAACAGCTCCATGTTTCATTAACCACTGATGTGGTGTAACTTTTACATTGTTTCATACCTGGATTTAAGAGGCAATAAATAGTGGATGGCATCTACACATCCTGCTTTGTTCATAAGATCAGTAACAGAAAGATACATTAAACAATAGTGGAGTTTGATTATGGAAAGACATTGTGAAGATTAGGTTAATTTCTCCACCAACCGTTTTCCATGTCAGCCACAGTGCAGGAACAGATTGTATCCTCTTGAGGTTTCTCAACTCAATTCCTCTGGCTTTTACATACTGCATTTTGCAGACACAGTGGCAGTCCTATTGCAGTATTTCTATGCATGTCTTGCAGGAGGTTTAAATAATTTTTTTAGAGTTTTGTTGAACATTTTATTGGAGAACAGTGGAACAGTTATTTATTAATAGAGCAAGGTGCAAAATTCCTAAATGTTGTGATTTTACTTTGACAAACTATGATTGCTTTTTATTCTCTTCCCCACCCCTTTTAACAAACATATTTTGTGTTCTGTAAGTTTTTGTTTTATTTGTGGTTACTGGACCTTAAATAATATCCAATATTTGATTAGTTTAACTGTTGCTTACATTCCTTATGCCAGCCTTTCAGACTATTGCAAATATTTACCAGCCTTTAAGAAACTTTATTTGCTTGCTTCTGCAGCAGCAAGGCATTCACTCGCTAAATGTGACTTTTCTCTCTGGTTCTTTAAAACTAAAAAAGAATACTGTGAATTCAGAGGTACAGAATGATTCTGAGTGTGTGTGTGTGTGTGTGTGTGTGTGTGTGTGTGTGTGTGTGTGGTAACCATTTCCACAACATCATAAGTGAATGGAGGACTAGACACAATTTGCATATACTAAGTTATATGCATAGAGACAAGTTCAGAAATAATTATTACTCCACTTTCTCCACTTAATCCTGTCTCTACTTTTGTGTTTATATGACTGTACTAAGGGCCAGCGAGGAGGAAAGCAGCTGGGGATTTATATGCAGAAGGAGGTGCATTGAAGAAAAGTAATCTCTCTAATTCAAGAGCCTCATATATAAGACTCTTAGAGTCCCCCATTGGGTCCATTGCACTCCTACCAAACTTCACACAATTCAATTCTTTTCAGGGCAAAAAAGTCACAAATGACAGGCTGGTGTAGTTATTTCACAAGATGAACCGCAGTTGAAATAGTCTCAGCTTGCATTTAAATTGCCTTAATACAAGCTTCCAACAAGTTTTGTCCTTGCATTGAAGAAGTGAAACAGGCAGGTATTAGAAAGCAGATCCTCTTTCAAAAGCTTTATTTCTTTTCGGTCCTTGCAGTGTTGTCCTGCCTCAGATATAGTACCAGAAATTAAGTGCTTGCAATAGGTGGTAGGCATCCAAGGCCAGTCCTACGCTTTTGTGGTCCCTTGGCCTTTTCCAGTCTTAGAAACTGAGATATGAAAGGAGCTAAATGGCACTTTAAACTTAGGTTATGGGCAAAACAAATGGAATGTCTAGGTGCGCTTTTTAAATAACAAGAATACAAAGCTGAAAATGAATGAGCTGCAGCTAAAATATTATGTTCATTTTTCACATGGTCTAGTCCTCCCCCTGCCCACCCCCCTAATATTCTTAAGAGGGTCTCTTCTCCAGTCTTCAGAGAGTAGCTGGAAGTGGGGATGCAGAAAAAAGTCCTCCTTTCCTTCCATTCTCAGTTTTAATCTGAAATCTTCGGTGCAGTACTGCGCCCAGAGCTCAGAAACTGCTCATGCTAATGAAATTCCCTGTCACAAAATGTGTGTAGAACAATGGGAGTTTTGAACACTGGCCTTTTCTCCTCCCTCTGAAATTATACCCCGCCCTTTCTTGGTCTTACTGTAGAACTACCATCACTTAATAAAGAGGTGGGCAGACTTCAGGCTTATGTGATTTACTTTGTTTTTTACCAGAGACATGAGATCTACCAAGCAGAGCCTGTTGCAATGGGGATATACTTAGAATTTAAAAATTCTGAGCCCAGGAATTTGTTTTGCATACAAGAACTGATTTGGGCTCCCATGCTGTCTGGTACTGCTGGGAGTTGTAGTTCAACAACATACTGAATGCACTGCATTACTATCCCTGGCTTAAGGCACAAAAATGTCAGTATTTGAAGCGGGACATCTGCAGATAGAAGTTGTTGTATGCAGCGTAGTAGTGACATTTTTATATAGGGACTAGGGTTAAAAAGGTGCTGAAACTTGTTGGGCCTAGGAGGTATGTGGTATATGTGGTGTGCAAGAGAGGGAAGTTATAAATAGTATGTAGAGTATGTTTGTGAGAGTGCCCTGTGTTAGGTAACTGACAACATTATTCTGGCTGCGCGGTGTGTCATGGTATGGCATGGCAATTGGGGCAGCACAGAGGTTGGTGGCGTAAGTTCTAGAAAAAAGCCCTGATCTTAACCATGTCTGTTCAGCAGAGTAGGTATTATTGAATTCCCTACGGCTTACTTCCATGTCAGTGGAATTTGGATTGCAGCCAACAAATAATAGAGTGGTGGCAGAAAAATACAATCAGAGATTCTGGCAATGGCAGCAGCTATGAATTAGGCAGTGGGTGAACTGGACACCTGAAAGAAACCAGGCAGGTGAAGGTCAGGGTCAGCCTGGAGACCCTAGGACTTATGCTTGTGGAGCAGGACTTCCCCCCCTCTTCTCGCCCATGCATCTCCTTCCAAATTGTCTCCTGGGGGGTCAGGAGAACCCCCAAAACAGCATGCTGGGAGGTGGAGAGGGGGGTTGTTCTGTCTAGCAAGCTGAAATGCTTGCATGGCGGGTGGGTGTGTCATAGAGCAACTCTGAATTCCACTCAGTGTTTTCAGTATTTGTCTACCTATGTTTCACAGTCTCTGTGTTGATCCTATGTTGTGTGACATCTCAGAGTTGCTTAAAAATATTTATCCTGCCTATGCATTTACATGCAACATGAGCATGTCTTCACTGTTGTATTTAGCAGGGAAGGTTTTGAATTGTCTGCCCCTAGTTAGGGTCAGAAGTGGGATTTTAAAAATGGAACTGTTCTTCCCAAACTTGGAAGGTAATGCACCTTTTCAAATCAAATTCTGAGTCTTATTTTGAAATCTGTCAAACCCCCAATAGCTCCATTTGGTGTGTGACCCATCAGTAATAGTGGGCAGCATGCCAGAGGAGGGGGAATATAGAGAACCCTACTTTGTCCACAGCTGAAACAGGAAAAAAAGTAACAAGAGTTTAGTGTGGGGACAGGGGAATTTGTTGGCTGGAAGACAGAAATTGAGGGACAGTTTAAGTTTGCCCTGTTTTTTTGTTTTAAACCAATATGAATAATTGCTGCAGTTGTAATGCTTGGTGTTTTTTGTTTTGTTTTTTTAATCAAATTTGCCTGAAGTTTTTAAGGCAACATTTGGTCTAGAAGCATTTTTAGTACATAATTAATAAATAAATGTGACCTTCTCCAAAACTGCAAGAGAGATCATTCTCTTCATGCTCTCTGCGGGTTATGCTGCTTCCTGATTTTTTTTTATAATCTGGTTATATATAGATGATGAATATGCTCTTAAGTGATTTTCTTTTCCTACAAGATTTAAACTGCAAAATAACAGAGCACACTTTCATGGACAAAATACAATTTCCTTCCCCCAAAACACAGCTACAAGACAACATATTTAATCCCAATTCCCAAGCCATGGCTAAAATGTCTGACATCTATAAGGCATTGCCATCTCTTTTCCTTACATGTTCGAGGGAATGTTGATTGGTTCAAGCATTTCAATAGCACATAAGTCAAACTATTATTTATTTCATTATCTTAGTTCAAACTTCCTAGTATTAACACTTAAAGCCAAATAATTTCAATCAAATTTTTTTTAAAAAATCAGTAATCTTAACACATGTGTTAAATTATAGCCAGTGATCTTAAGCATGGATAAGTACCACTGAATTGTAAACTGTTTTCAAACTACATCTTAAACTGCACCATAGCTCTGTGGTAATGTCTCAGGAAAATGTGTACTGTTGTGTTTTAATGATATTTTAGCAATATCGACCTCAGCATTTTCAGTTAACGAAAGGGTATGTTTCCTCCAGGTAAACTAGTGTTGTTTTAAATGGTAATTGTAGCAGCTGGATGCAGTCATGAATGTGGACTTATTTGTTACCTCTTTGGATTCTCTCTGAATTCACCAGTGTAAAATAGTAAAGGCAACTCACAGTTCTTAACCTGAAGCATGATGCTTTTTAGTTTATATTTCCAGAATCTATTGCTTTATCATCTGTGACTGTAAACCCTATGTGTAAAAAGAAAGTGGGGAGACATAAATAGGTCGCAGTCACTGCAAACAAACATGACACATCTCTTACACAATGTATTTTTGAATTTGAATTTTTTTGTATCAAAAGCTAGAATACATTGGCCATAAACTGGCATGGAGATCAGCTGTGGTAATTGAATGAACAGTTTCTCTTTTAGATCGCTTTCTCTTTGGCATTCAAAATGGTGTCTATATTATTCTTCTATCTGGCTTTCTGGGTCATAGAATCATAGTTAGAAGGTACCACAAGGGTTTTCTAGTCCAATCCCCTGCAATGCAGGAATATGTGGATTATAATGTGTTTCTGGATCTAGTGCAATTTATTCAAGAATTACAATACTAAGCTGGCATCCCATTATATATCCTACCTCTGGTATGTCTGCTTGCCAATTCTTTTGTAAGTGGGGAAAAAAGACCACCATTCACTTTTGTATGTTAATACATTTATAAATATATTCATAGTCCAAAATTGTTCAAAGTTCTGTTTTTGGAATAAACTTTTAAAGAACTGACAAAAAAATATTAAAATGAGCAAGAAGAAAGCCTGATAGCATGACGTGCTGTATTTGATAGCAAAACTGTATGTAATAACTAAAAGTAACTAAAAACATTGAGTTTCATAAACTAACTTCAAAGACAGACAGTTGCTGTTTTCATTTGGAGTTTTTTACCCTGATAATTACCAAGCATAGTAGGAGACCCTGAAATCACTGCAGTTGAGTAAGGATTTATTAGTAGAAAGTGAGGTGTGCAGCTGAATGTTGCTGCCCTGAACTTACACTGATGCTGGTTTATGAAAACTTAATTTTGACTCCAAACCCAGGATTTGAAATTCTTGTTTGAAACTCAGATCCCTGTTTACAAGAATATCCTGGTAAAATTTTGAAGTTTATATCCCAACAGGCATGACTCATAGAATCCTTACATTATTCATTGTTGCAGCCCTGCATTAACCATAGTTGTTAATTTTGGCGCCTACATAATGCTGGAGCATGTAAAGATGACAGGCAAAAACAGTGCACTGAGTGTTACATCTTCACCATTGCATCTGAATTGATCGTACTGTTCAACTGTTGAACAGTTGTCCAAAGGTTACCTTTTTGCACTCCTTTGGCCCTCCCAAGTTGGAAAAGGCAGCTTTTCTAAGGTCCTAGAGCACCTAACCGACAATTTAGTTTTACGAAAGATCAGGTCCAGTATATAGATAAAGCATAGCTAGCTGTATTCAGAGAAAGACCGTGTTTTCAAGCAGGCTTGAAATCATAGTGTACCACAGTTTGCCAATTTGGACAAAACAGTAAACCAAAAGCAGAAGTGAAAGCTTCCAAACTCCTCATCCTGGTTACATGGAAGGATCAGGGAGAAAAGGAGGTATACCACATTTGTATGACATTTGGAAAATAATATTTATTAAACCCAGTGGAATACTAGCCAAATATTTTAAGGAAATGGCATAATAAATGGATTATTGAAGGCCAGTTAAATTCAATTTGACTTTCATCCCAGTGTGGCTATCCTGTTGGCCCATAAAATGGTCAAAATCAGTTCTATCTGGTTCATTCAGTTTTTACTTGGTTCAGTGGGAATCTGGTCTACTAGCTCTCTATAATGCTATGGACTCTGTATGACCATATTTTTCCAAGCTATAACAACTTTTCAATATATTTGTTATATTTTTTTTTTAATTAAGCCAAGTGTGTTGGATAAGCAGAATTTATTATAATAATAATAATAATAATAATAATAATTTATTATTTATACCCCGCCCATCTGGCTGGGCCTCCCCAGCCACTCTGGGCGGCTTCCATAAAAACCAAAAATACAATAAAATATCACACGTTAAAAACTTCCCTGAACAGGGCTGCCTTAAGATGTCTTCTGAATGTCAGGTAGTTGTTTATCGCTTTGACATCTGCTGGAAGGGCGTTCCACAGGGCGGGCGCCACTACCGAGAAGGCCCTCTGCCTGGTTCCCTGTAGCTTTGCTTCTCGCAATGAAGGAACCGCCAGAAGGCCCTCGGCGCTGGACCTCAGCGTCCGGGCAGAATGATGGGGGTGGAGACGCTCCTTCAGGTATACTGGACCGAGGCCGTTTAGGGCTTTAAAGGTCAGCACCAACACTTTGAATTGTGCTCGGAAACGTACTGGGAGCCAATGTAGGTCTTTCAAGACCAGTGTTATATGGTCTCGGCGGCCGCCCCCAGTCACCAGTCTAGCTGCCGCATTCTGGATTAGTTGTAGTTTCCGAGTCACCTTCAAAGGTAGCCCCACGTAGAGTGCATTGTAGTAGTCCAAGCGGGAGATAACCAGAGCATGCACCACTCTGGCGAGACAGTCCGCAGGCAGATAGGGTCTCAGCCTACGTACCAGATGGAGCTGGTAAACAGCTGCCCTGGACACAGATTTGACCTGTGCCTCCATGGACAGCTGTGAGTCCAAAATGACTCCCAGGCTGCGCACCTGGTCCTTCAGGGGCACAGTTACCCCATTCAGGACCAGGGAATCCTTCACACCTGCCCGCCTCCTGTCCCCCCAAAACAGTACTTCTGTCTTGTCAGGATTCAACCTCAATCTGCTTCCAGACACTCACACAGGACCTTCACCGCCCTCACTGGTTCTGATTTAAAAGAGAGGTAGAGCTGGGTATCATCCGCATACTGATGAACACCCAGCCCAAACCTCCTGATGATCTCTCCCAGCGGCTGCATGTAAATGTTGAAAAGCATGGGGGAGAGGACAGAACCCTGAGGCACCCCACAAGTGAGAGCCCAGGGGTCTGAACACTCATCCCCCACCACCACTTTCTGAACACGGCCCAGGAGGAAGGAGCGGAACCACTGTATGACAGTGCCTCCAGCTCCCAGCCCCTGAAGACGGTCCAGAAGGATGTTATGGTCGATGGTATCAAACGCCGCTGAGAGATCCAGCAGAACTAGGAAACAGCTCTCACCTTTGTCCCTAGCCCGCCTGAGATCATCAACCAGTGCGACCAAGGCAGTTTCAGTCCCATGATGAGGCCTGAATCCCGACTGGAAGGGATCCAAATGGTCCGCTTCTTCCAGGCGTGCCTGGAGTTGTTTGGCAACCGCTCGCTCAATCACCTTGCCCAAGAATGGAAGATTTGAGACTGGGCGATAGTTGGCCATCGTGGCCGCATCTAAAGATGGTTTTTTAAGAAGCGGTTTAATAACCGCCTCTTTCAGCGGGTCTGGGAAGGCTCCCTCACGGAGGGAAGCATTCACCACCCCACGAAGCCCATCGCCCAGTCCTTCCCGGCTAGCTTTTATAAGCCAGGATGGGCAAGGATCCAGGAGACAGGTGGTTTGGCAGAAGATTCCTTGGACTATCCTAAACATTGTACTTTATAGGCAGCTTAATATGCATCAGGATAGAACATTAGCCATTGATACATCCTATTCAGCCAGCATTTTCAATTGAGTCTGAACAACTGTTGACTGACTGCTCTTTTCATAAAATCTGGCCAATAGCAAACTGCAATAGTCATGCTGTACATAATAAGAGAGACAAATCTTCCATGCCAACATTTAATATTTATTATTTTATTTTTCTATCAAGTTGACTCACTTATTATTCCACCCTTGCTCTGAAGATCAGCATTAAACCACCTTCTTCTTCTTCTTCTTCTTCTTCTTCTTCTTCTTCTTCTTCTTCTTCTTCTTCTTCTAACAACGCTGGGTTGTGGGGGAGTGGCTGGCTATTCATGCAATTAAGTAAGCACCCACTGAACTGCCTCTTTGCCTGACCTCATTTTATGTTCATAGAAGCAGGTATGTTGAGCATGTGGCAGCAGGTTTCCTGTTCACTTAAAGCTGAGGTGGGGAACCCTTTTCAGCCTGAGGACTGCATTCCCTCATAGATAGCCTTCCCAGGGGGACATTTGAATTGTGGGAGGGGATAGATGTAAAACTAGGCAGAGCAGTAGGTGTCACTCTTACCATTGTAGATTAGGCTGCATTGCAGCAAGGCAAAAATCTGAGATTCTAGGCATACATACACACTTCTCCCCATCCTGCATCCAAGCAAGTTAGAAGTGTTATCACACTTGCAGGAGACATTGCAACCAGCCAAAAGAATTCAAGGCTGCAGAGCCAGGACTGTTAAGGAGGTATAACAATATATCTCTGTTGAATATTTTTTTTTAAGCATAGTGAATGTGCTGCAATTTCAGTTTCCAAAGAGTAATCCTTTCATGTACTATGTGAAGTTCTTGAGAAAATAACTATTCCTAATTGTGGTGTTGAAATTTAAATGCACCTTCTGCAGCAGGGCTGGCTCAAGACATTTTGTGGCCAGAAGTGATGACAAGATGGTCCTCTTTCCCAAGGCATGTGCAGATGCCAACTGAACTGTAGTTTAATCTTACTCTAATGCTAGTAAAGGAACTATATCTTCCACTGCTCTTGAAGGCAGCATGCTAGCATAGGGGTGCGGGGCAGGCTGCATGGCACTCACAGCTCTGGCCACTCCCTGCGCTTCAGCATCTGCTGCCTGAGGCAGATGCCTAACTTTGCCTCTTCCTGGAGCCGGCCCTGTTCTGCAGGTAGAAATAGGCATGTGTGTATTGTTTTAGCTGTCATGAACAATATGACTTGGTTGTGGTCAGGCGAGGAGCAAACAGAAGTAGAAGTGCAGCATTAGAACTACCCACCAAAATGTCACCACATATGTAACAAACCACCCATTAAAAACATGTACTAAAAAGCTTCTAGACCAGCAGTGACAGCAGAAGTGTTTTTTTAAATCTGATTTTATGGTGAGCAGGCAAATCTGGATTAAACAAGTATAAATTATAGGCTGGAATTTTGATGATAACAGGCTGTGGATGGTAAAAAATATATGTATGTGAGCAGCCCTGATTTCAGAATAAACTCCTGTCTGGAAGCACTCTTTGTTACAAGTGTTTTGAAGAGAGTGACATGATATTATGTTTTATTGGGGTGGTTGGGTTCTGGAGTAGGTTACTCTAGGAGAATGATAATATTGATAATTCCTATATTAAAAAATTCTTAAAAGCTGCCTAATTTCAATCATGTGTATGGATCAAGCATACAGCTTCATTGCCACAGCTTCATATGTTGTGAACAAGCCTCAGGCATATATGAATGGGTGCCTTTCTGCTGCATAATTTAAGCACTATCAAATTAGCTAATTTTACTGGCAACTTCTATTTATAAAAGAGATCCAAATTGAGAATGTTTGTTAAGAAAAACATTTCATTGAAAAATGCTAGTGGGAGGGAAGTGGACAGAGGTTGAGGGGTTGTTACGCTGTAGCTGCATGTAGCAAAGAGCTATGAGCAGTGGCTGCACTGTGGGGGAAAAGGTCTCCAGCAGAGTTGGCAAATGGAGGAAAAGAAAGGGGGTAGGTGAACGTGGAGCTTGTACATGCTGTAGTATCCATGTAAAAGTATTATTAATCCAGATATGCCAACTAATTGCTGTTTTTGTATAAAGTTTTACTGAGTTTAGCTCTCCTCCTAACATTATCATTTACATTACTTAAAGAGCATTGAAATGCTTTTTTTTCCCTTTCACCAGATGCTATTTATATGTTAATCCGCATTATCTCACTTCTCTTTCTCATTTGTAACATAGTATTCTTGCTTCTTCCCTCTGTCCCTAATTAAAGCATTCTCTTTTTTTACACATCTGCACAATGAAATTGCAGTCACAGTGCCTTGGCAAAAGAGGTCTTTATTAATTTGCTTTCATGATAGATTTATTGTCTATGGGATTGTTTAAGTACCATAGTTTATTCTAAGCCACATGAAGGTTTGTGAGGCACTTTCTATTATGGTGAGGCAGATCTGGCAGGAAGGAACAATGCCGAAACAATACACTAATGAGCAGCCTATTTAAAAGGTGCATGGAAGTCTGTAACAGGAATACAGCAAATACATAATGAAGGCTAGTAGTATTAACAAGATAAGGTATTTTAGCAGACATTCAAAATGAATACTCCAAAAGCTGCAGTCTAGATATTGTGATGCTTGTCTCTTTGACAGCTAAATGGTGATATGAAGTGAGTTTTTTGCTACTTTTTTATATTAAAAAAAGGTGGGCAGGAGAGTACTGTATCTCTGGGTGCTGAACTCTTTCATGGGAGTTTTCTGCACTTCCTAGAATATTTACCAGACATGAGAAACAGAATGGAGGGAAAGTCAGAAGAGACCTATGAAGTGAAAAGAACATTTTGTGTGTGTGTGGTGCTTAATCAGGATTGATATGCAAGGCTTTCTTTGTGAATGCTAATGTCAGGTGTGATTGTGCAACTTCAAAGGCTTTTATTCTTTGCTCTGTCCCCATGAAAAGAAGCAGTGTCCACAAGGCAAGGAGAAACATGCACCAGATCTAGAGGCACATTTTTGTACAGTATACGTTTTGGCACATTCATCCCTCATATGCAAGATGAAGCCGCGTTCAAAAGTGGGCTGTAGCATAGAGGCATGATGGTAACAAAAGCCCACCTGCCTGCATTCCACCCCATGCTGAAGCAGAAGGGGCTCACTGGGTTTATTTCGGAGCTTATATATTTGTTTTGTTGTTTTTAAATGGAAGTAGGATGAATAAATATTTTAATAAAGATGTTGTGGCGCTTCTGTTTTCAACCCATCTTTACTTGGGCGAGATCCCATTCTGTCCCTGTTCATTGTAACTTCAAAGGGGCACCTTAACTGCTCAGTTATTAAACGAAGTGAAATGGTAGGCTTGGGAGGAATCTGATGCGGCAAAGAACAAGCACAAAAGTAGGTGAAAGTGGTGCTGGCGTTGGCTCTTTATAAAGCTGCATTGTTCTCTGGTGCATCACGGTGTTTAGTTCCTACATGCAAACCCTGGCAGAAGTCCCTCCTTCCCTCCCTTTATCTTTGTTCCTCCCTTAAGTCCTTCTCTTTTTCCCTTTTCAAGTACTCTTTACAAAAAGCCTGCCAATCCCAAGCCGAAGGAGGGGAGTGGGGGGTGGGAAAGGAAGATTTCCTAATTCATATCCTTAAAGTAACAACACTTTAGTCCTGCAATAGTACTGTGCATCATTTTGGCCATAATCCAACCAAACCAAAAAATATCTTAATGCCATGAATTTCAATAGGAAGAAGTTTAGGAGGTGCTTAAATCTCCCTTGAAATCACTGAAACAGCGCAATCTTATACATGTCCACTGAGAACTGAACCATGTTGAGTTCAGTGGGACTTGCTCCTAGGTGACTAGATACAGGTTTGCAGCCTTAATGGTACTTAACTTTGGCGGGTTTCTGCCCTTTATGTGTGAAGCATATCACATGAGAGCAGTGTTGTTAATATTAAGAATAGCCTTTTCATGGTTACTGGTTTAATTCCTCACATTTAAAATGAAGAAAATATTTTAAGTTCTTATTTAAAATGAATCTTTAGTTTATCTGTTCACCAAATACTGTGCCATTGCATCAATTATGAAATAATTGATTTTCTCTCATCCCCTTTTTTCTTTCATTCACCTCTTAGCTGACTTGAACAATGTCAGATTCTCAGCATACAGAACTGCTATGAAGCTCCGAAGACTACAGAAAGCTCTCTGTTGTGAGTATTTTACTAAACTTTCATTTTTTTGTATATGTACTTCAGAAACATATACTTCAAAAATTGTGATGAGATAAGTAGCCTTGAGTCCTGTCAGGGAAAAGGTAGGGTATAAATAAAAATTTAATAATAATACTTCATTGTTAGTTTCCCCCATATTGTTCCCCCACCCCTTATACTGTTCATTTTCAGACTTGTACCCAGAATATGGCTCAAGGAAATACCATTGTTTAAGCTGGAGTTTTGTGAAAGAAATAAAATAATGCAAGGTGGAATACATGATTCTCCCTCTCCCCATTTTATTGCCTCAACAATTCTGTGAGGTAGGTCAGGGAAATCTTTTTAAATAAAAACAACAACGGGGAAATGTTATGAGCCTCAGTGAAATTTCCCCTTAATTTGGATATGTAAACATTTTAAAGGGAAGTTGCACACCATAGTTTCTTTTATTTTTTTCCATTTGAAAATTGTTTTCAGTTTGCTTGTTAAACTTGACAGTTTTGGGTTCTATTTGGGTATATATTGAGGATGTGGTTGAAAGCCCTTTGAACCACATAGATCTTGCTTCTGGAAATGCATATGTTCTAAGAAATGTCTGGTTACTAACATCATTATATGAAAATATGCAAAATGCATACACATAAATACACGGCTTTCAGGAGGAAGACCAGAGACAAAAAAGACTTTAAAATAAACAGAATAACATCATCAGAATGAAATAAAAGCTTCCTCCCTTTCAATTATATGTCTCATATGCAGGGCTTTTTTTCAGCTTTTTCCCGGCACCTCTCAGGTGGGCACCATTGCCATTCTAAGAGGATGAGGGAAGTGTTCATGGTGAGTTCCGGCACCTATTTTTTCTAGAAAAATAGCACTGCATATGAAAGCCAAAATACACAGTAGTAGTAATAATAATAATAATAATACTGAAGAGTTTCTAACTAGACTGTGGGCTTTGAAACTAACTGAAGGTTCGTGGTATCTGTTAATGAATGTTGGTATTTCTGTGCTTTCATTGTCACCTAGAGGGTGGTATCCAAAGCTGTCTGTGTGTGAATGGAATGGACTCCCACTTCAGCTTCCCCTCTTCCCTCACAGCACCCCTGATGTTCCCTCAAAAGGGACTCCAGAGGATTAGGTGACCATCTGGTGCTTGGGGAGCTGCTGTAGGGAAGAGGGGCAATTGAAGCCCCATTATATGAGTGGAAATCTGTTTGTGCAACATTGAAGGCTGCAGTAAGCTTATAAAGCAAAACCTTTTTCTGAATTTTGGTATCTCATATTGTTATGAATCTGTTGCTATAAGACTTAATTAAGGCTGGGTTGTTAGAACTGAGAAATAGCCAAACTCATGTGTATTTAAGGTGGTCCCAGGTGTGTGTTAGGGTACAGTAAGAGGTGTGGTGGGCCTATAGGTAAGTCTTTTTATTAGCATATGTGAAAGCTAATTAAAGCAGGCAGACATTTTAAGTTGTGACCCTTCCTTTAGGAATTTCACATAAGTTAGGTGCTAATTAAGTCAGACAAGCTTCCCTGAGATGTTCGCCTGGTGAGCAGATAAACCATTAGGAAATACAGAGCTCAAAGGGGCTAGGTGTGAAAAGTTTATTCAGGGGATAAGAGTGTAGGGTTTAGAGTGGCAGGGAGGAGTTAAGGAATAAAGTTACTAAGCAGTGGGGTGGAGAAATAGTTGTTTTTAAAAAAGCACAGGATGCTGATGTCTGTTTTGAACCCAGTGCTTTGGCTATGGGCTCTTGGAATGTAATGCTGCAGATCCCTCTATTGCATTCAGGTTGTATATATGTGTCAATAAACCATGTATCATAAAGACACCGCAGGCTCTGCTTTGCCTCATTGAAGGGGGGACACAGACCTGGTACTCCTGGAATCTTAACACAGCTCAGATATTGGGATGATGTGTAACAATATAACCACTCCATTAACATGGAAGGGGCTATGCAAAAGCAACCGTTTTACATAGGTGTAAAAATAAAAAAGATTATAGCATTAACTGAGGCAGTTCTGAATGCAGTATGTTTCACTGGCAAGTGTAAATATGTACTGGTGGTATGCTGTGGCACATCATATATAAATTATTGTTAAAAAGTAAGTCTCTGGAAATGTAAAGCTGTACAAATTGCTTGGTTTATTTAAGATTGATATGTGTGTGTTTCATACCACTCCTCCTTCAAGCAGTTGTAAGAACTTTACAGCATAATTTGTCTTCACTTGCAAGTTTAATTAGGGCCAAATCAGGTTTTTACCATTCCGGATGTTCTTATTAAACATGCATTGCCACCTCTGCTAAATACCTCAGCCTATTGTTCATGCCTGCTTCAAAGGGAGTTGTTTGATATGGCTGGCTAACAATGTTTGTTCTCCAAGGAATTATAATTCCAAAGTAAGAAGCACAAAGCTAGGGTTGTCATATTTTGGAGAGCGAAAAAAGAGGACACATTTGCCAACCTCTACTTTTAACTACTTTTACTACTTTCAACTCTCATTTTAAATACCCCTATTATATGTAGGCTATAGAAGCGGTGATGTATTGCTAGTAGCAATGTTCTTAACTTTCAGCAACAAATAACCCAACTTTGTTGCTGTTAATGAATTTCCAGTAGCATAATTGTTTTAATCTTGAATTGTTGATATAGGGAAAGGAAGAAAGATACAATATTCCTTAGAAAGTTAGGAGTATTAATTAAAAAGAAAACTTGTTTACTTGAGATTATGGCTGCAATCCTATACACACCCCCATTGAACTCATTAGGGCTTACTTTTACATGGACATGTAGAGAAGTGCACTGCAAGACTGTAGTTTTATTTGCACTTACTTGGAAGTAAGACCTATTAAACTCACTGGGAATTAGAAGTAAGCATGCATAAAATACTGCTGCTATTTATATTTAAATCAGTTAAAGCCACCAGGCTACTAATTGCTCTAGTCTAGTCACCAAATAAAAACGTTTAAAAATAAATAAATTCCAGTTTCTGTTCTGTATCAAAAAGTTTGGGGTGGGGATATATAATTGCATGTTAACATTAAATAAAATTTGGACAGCTTGTCGAATGAGTTTTAGGGATGTAACCACAAATGATTTTTTTTTTAATTAAACATATTGTATCCAGCCTTTTCCAGTAGAGCTCAGGCAGCTAATAGCAATAAAATTTAAATCATCATAACTTTAATTTAGAATTAGATATCTATAATGGGTTGTGGTTAGAGTAAACCCATTAAAACCAATAGGATTTAAGTTAATCGTGTTCTCAGAGTATGGCAAGACATTAAGCCCACAATTTACATGGGGGTTCTATTCTAGGGAATAGAAGCCAAAATCACATATAATCAAACCCATTCGGTTCAGTGGTGGGTGAGATTACCAAAGTCATTTCCCCTGGAACCCTGACCCTTTTGATATTTTTGCCACACACGTAAAGCTGAATGCACACAAGTTAAATGTGCATAAGTTACAGTCTTACTGTACATTATTTATAAGATAATGAGTTGGATCCAGACTTAGGTTGCCGTTCTCCCAGCCCAGCCGGGCCTCAAAGAGTGGAGGGGACCAAGGCATCTATAGCCCTGCCATGTATGGTTGCCAGGGCTGACCAATTGCTGTGCCAGTCTAGACCTGGTTCAGCAACTGGATATAAATCAGGCCTAATGCTATCACACAACTGAAGCAGGGCTGGCTTTGCCCCACATCCTTCCTGCCTCTGGAAAGCTCTATTTATGGTTTTTGTGCTGGCCTGGTGAGGGGATTCTCCACTTCTGCATGTCCACACATGTGGTGGGCAGAAGGGGAAAAGCCACAGCAGAAGGCAGAGTTCCATAGTGGCATCACTCCAAAGGCAACAGCAGCAGGAGGCAAACAGAGGCTGACAAGAAACTTCTGCCCAATCCATATGCCCTTGCCCCAATCTGACACAAAGGGGATTTGGATTGCTCAGCGAGTCATACTACAGCAGTCCTGAAGTCTGCACTCCCCATAGCAAGTCTGCCCCCCATAGCAATAGCCTTGGTATGGGGGGGCGGGTTGGGAGGGAAGTGCAAGAGATTACAATAATCTGTCACTGTTAGCTATTCAGTAATTCTCTGAAGAAAAATATATTTTCACACTACTGCTTAGTAGATATGCTAGTGGTGTTTCATGCAAGTTAAAAACAAAAATAAAAAAACCATTAACCACTTTCAAGGCACTGTCATTTATTGGCATGGAAAACTTTTCTGAAAGAGAATAACCTCTGTTTATTTGTAGGTGCATATACAATTAGGCTGCCACCCATTCCTTGAGGAGTTCATTTAATTATCATTTATTCATTCTCTCAGAAGAGCTGAACACTCAGCCTTAAGCTCCATGTTTAAAAGTATTTTACTGCATTTCCAATTTGGCGAATAAATTTGTATTAAAGGATCTTTGCCTGATCCCAGGGGATGAAGCTGATAAACAGACTGTTGCTGGACAAGAAGCATTTTTAGACAAGTAACATGTTATGCCATTGAACTAGAACTAGATCATACCTATATAGAGAAAATCCATTAGTGACGGAATGATACTAGAAATGAAATATGAAAGCTACATTTTAAAACTAATACACTAGTGGTTAAGTCCAACACACATAGCTAGATAATTAATTTGTCTCGATTGTCACAGATTAAGGCTGCTTCTTATTAGGATTGATGTTTTTATTCCTTGTACAGTGGATCTCCTGAGTCTGTCTGCTGCATGTGATGCCTTGGACCAGCACAACCTCAAACAGAATGACCAGCCAATGGATATACTTCAGATCATCAACTGCTTGACTACCATTTATGATCGACTCGAACAAGAGCACAATAACCTAGTCAACGTCCCTCTCTGCGTGGACATGTGCCTCAACTGGCTTTTGAATGTTTATGACACGTATGTGCGGGTAGACTTCAGTGACACTTGCTTATAATGAACTTCTGTCCTTGCTAGAAAAATGAATGGCTCAGAGCTGGCAAGCTGGTGATCAGAGTGCAAGTTTAATACAAGCTAATAGCTTAAAGGCTATTCAGCAAATACTTTGGTTAGTTTTGGAGCCCTGTGCAGTTCTGTTATGAAATGTGAAACTGGGAAATGACAGATTTAAATAGAATGTCCTATATAATTGGGGTCAGCTTCTGTCTCATTTGTTAAATCATCTAGTAGGCCCTTCAGGGTGTTTGCTTGTTTGTTTCTTTTTGGTCTGGTATATGCTTTCAGCCCCACTCCGCAGAGGATTTACCATGGCATGGTTAAATTTGTCTTTTTTCATGAGACGCCACATCACATAAAAAGCTGTTTTATGGGCAAATAAAATATTGTCAGTTCATTTCAAAGAACACAAATAACTGGTTTTAGTTTAATTAAAGGAAAATCTTCAGTTAAGGAAATGGTTTACAGCATTGGAATTCTTCCAGATCCCAACAATTTTTCATCAAGTTTTAATTAAGAGAACCATGGAGTGCTAAATTTTGTATTAGGGACTGCTGGTATCTCCAGCAGTATCCTCTGGAGCTACAATTTTTCTTCCTTTCCGAAGTCTGCCCCAGTTCTAGTTTTGTTGTAATGTTATGATAGTCTATCTCAATTTTATTGTGTTTTGTTTAATCTGTAGGTGCAAAGAGGATGTCTATTAGTTGCCAAAACCATTACTTTATAGAATTCAGTTGATGTAATGGTTTATTTCTACCAAATATAAATGTAATTTTGTATTTCAGCACAATATGTCTTTTATGACAGGGGGCAACAGCAACTCAAAAGTATTATAAAAACACTTTTTGTGATTTGTTTGTTTCCTGCCCATCACCCTAAGGTCCAACAGCAGGTTACAGTGTTAAAGCACAATTCTAAAACAACTTCTAACCATAAAAATAATAAAATAAAATAAAATAATAGAATATTTAAGTAGGCATTTAAGAAGTTACTATGCATTTTCATATTAAAAACAATGACATACCCATGGGATAGGATTTCTGACTTAAAAGACTGTTGAAGACTGCTGTTCAGCATACATGAGTGAATTGCATAGCATATGGAGAAACAAAAGAAGTCATAATTCTGAAATGTAAGTTTGTGAAGCTTTGTTTATCTAATAATAGCTACCCTTTTGCAGAGTTATAATCTATTTGTTTTGTAGGGCTTTTCCATTCCTTTTGAGTTTTTTCTTAACTTCTAAGATGTTCACTTATGCATTTAGAAGTAGCAAATATAAATTGCATGTATAATTCACATATTTGACTGTATTAATTTTCTCCTTTTCCTGTGATTTAATTTCAATAGGGGTCGAACAGGAAGGATCCGTGTCCTCTCTTTTAAAACTGGTGTTATTTCCCTCTGTAAAGCACATTTGGAAGATAAATACAGATGTAAGTCAAGTCACTGTTTACTACAGAAATGCAGCATATAGAAGCAGCAAATACTTGTTTGTCAGCTCCTTGCATATTCTAAACATTCCCCTTTATTTTTCAATTTTTAAGCAAACAGGTATTTCCAAGGGGTGATACTCAACTAAATTTTGCCCAGAGCAGGCATTGAAACTAACAGACGTAGCTTCATCACGTTCATTAATTTCAGTGGATCTACTATGAGTAAAACTTAACTGAATACCACCCAAGATATTATGCTTTTTCTACTGCATTATATTTTCTATGAAAATTGATTGTAGTTACTTGGGAGCCATCCATTAAATCCTTCACCTGAAATAATTCTTGGAGTACAGACTCAAAAATCTAATTGGCACAAGGAAGCAGTTGTGTGGTTCACTGAAGTCCCACTGTGCTGTTTTACGCGCCCCAACTTTCAGGAAGGACAGTCTGCAAAGGAGACTGACAGGAACATCCACTGAGTGGAGTTGTACTCACATGACATAGCAACCAGCAGAAGTCCCCCAGGAATGATCTCCAGGGAGTTGGGAAAACCTCCAGAGCAGCATGAGAGGTAGCACATGAGGAAGGGGAAATTGCTGAAAATTGCCTCTCCTTCTGCTGGTGGGAGTGTCATGTGAGTGGCTTATGTTATTCCAAAAATTACATTGTTGAGTGAAATCAGAGCATGTAAGGTATATTCCATCCCCCTAAATTTTGGAATCTACCATTCTTCTTAAATACTACATCTTAGAAAAGTGTCCTAACACTTAGGATAATAAGATAGAATCAGAAAATGTTTCTTGAAACTGACTTGATCTGTCCTTCAAAAGAAACGGGAGTGAGATTTCTCAGAAGATCCTACTAGTTCAGGAATGGGAAAGCTTTGGCCCTCCAGATGTTGCTGGACTACAATTCCCATCAGTCCCAGCCAGGATGGTCAATGGTAATGAGTGATGGAAGCTGTAGTACTGCAATATCGTAGATAAATATGTACCTCTGCGGCGGGAAGGTAAAAGGCGTTTCCGTGCACTTTGGTTTCCATCACGTGTCCCGTTGCGCTAGAAGCGGTTTAGTCATGCTGGCCACATGACCTGGAAAGCCGTCTGTGGACAAACGCCAGCTCCTTTGGCCTGAAAGCGAGATGAGTGCTGCACCCCATAGTTGCCTTTGACTTAACCATCTAGGGGTCCTTTACCTTTACCTTTGTACTTATTATCACACGGATGCCAATTATTATTTGCATTGTGTTTCCTTGTGGTATTCTTATCATTCCTAAAAGTGGAGCAGCACATGAAAACTCTGAAACTCCCACAGCATGATAACATCAATTCTCCTGCCAAGATACTCTCTACAACTATGATGGGAATGGAAAGTGCCCCTTTATGATGTAAACTAAGATCAGACTTGGCTAGGAAATGGTGTCTTAAATAGAAGCAAAATAAAATCAGGTGTTAAAACTGTACTAGTAAATTTCTATACAAGACTAAAGCTTTTCCATAATTGTGCCCTTAGTACAAAATGAAATATTAATGAGTCTGCAGGAATATAACCATATTATTTTCACTTGCTGAAATCTGTTTTTAATGCTTTGAAAAATAAAACAAGATTTATTCAGGTCATGTATTGGTAATGGGTAGTGCCAAATAAATATTTCAGTTGATCATAATCTCATTTTTTTAACTGTTACAAACTTTAACATACCTTCAGATATGTACTATATAACTCATTTGCAGTAAATTAAATTTACATGTAGTACAATTCCTGGTATTAACATTTCATGTGGGCAACATGGTTCTGTAACACAGAACTCTTTTTCTTTCTTCCAAATATATTATTGGATTCCAAATGCCAAGCTTTTGGGTTTTTTCAATTCTTGATGCAAATCAGAGTTTGGAAATCCAGTTCGTAGGCATATATCATTGTGGAATTTTTTTGGTAACTTCATTCCTTTATTCTGATTGTGAACATCTTTGCATGCAAGTTATTCCTATTTTCTTCTGTGACAAAAATCTTAAAAACATGTATATACTTAAAGCATTTCCTCACAAATTTGTTACCTATATAGGATAATGTGCACTAGCAGCAATAAAATTATGGTCTACTTTTTTGGCCTAAACAGTGTTGATTACCAATTGTATTCTTTAGTATTTAAAAATGATTTGGGTAACTTTACAATTCTCAGCTTTGACAGTTATATATTCTTGACATTAATTATTTAACTTATTCTTGGACTTCCTTGCTTCTTGTTTTGGTTTATATGAGTTACAGTGTAATAGTAATTGGCTACAAACAAAATCCGATTCAAAATAGTTACTTCAGAATTGTCTACTAGAGAAGGTCAAACCACTAAATAACCAAACAAATTGTGAACAAACCTAATGAAAACTCTCAACCATTTATTTGTATCTCTGACAGCAAATTTGTTTATACATATTATACAGTTGATAGTTTCTATTGTTTTGATGGATTTTGCTATACATCTTTCTTCTGCCTCCAGATCTGTTCAAGCAGGTAGCCAGTCCCACTGGATTCTGTGACCAGCGTCGTCTAGGCCTCCTCCTGCATGACTCTATTCAGATTCCAAGACAGCTGGGTGAAGTTGCTTCTTTTGGTGGCAGTAATATTGAACCCAGTGTTAGGAGCTGCTTTCAGTTTGTAAGTATACTTCTGCTTATTGCTATTGGTTTTTTAATCCAAATGTTATGCAGGGTACATAAACTCAGGCAATAAGTGTGGAGATCAGAGTATGTATGTTTGTTTATTTAATATTTAGTTTATTGAAACATTTTATTGGATGGGGCCAGGCAGTCAGAATATGGCAACTCTGCACTCTAAAGTGACACAGCATCCATCAGATTAAATGTAAAATACATCAAATAAAGAATGGTGTTGGGAACAAGACCCATCCAATTTTATCTATTATTTCCATTCTTGCCCTGCCTTTCAACCCAAAGGTCCACAAAATTAATTACAATCAAAAACATTTAAATGTTTTTTACGACTACATTAAAATGTAGAGTCATTGGCATGAGTAGTGAGCAAAATGTGACACTACATCTCAAAAGCCTCCTAGTATAGTATAGTATAGTATAGTATAGTATAGTATAGTATATTGACTTGCATTTTTGAGTCACCCTGCATACTTCCTGAAGGAGAACATTCAAAAATATGCTTCACTCCTAGTAGATGTCAATCTTGCTTCTAACACTGCAAAGCCTGAAGCAAAGAGGGGGAAAGTTCAGATAGGAGATAGCAGATACCATGGCAATATACCCTGGCTTCCAACACTTTAACATCTTAAAGAACTTTCAGTTTGGCTCAGAAACTAACCATCAGCCAGTGAAATTTCTGAATTGCCATTAAGTCACCCGGCAAGTCATCCACGATTCTGCAACAGCACAAGGGAAGTAAGCGGGGATTTTAAGTTGGTCTAACTTTTGGTTTTTCAAATTCAAATACATTTTGTTTTAAATAAAAGATCAAGTATGTTTTTCCATGGCCGTTAAGGGAAAACTGCCGGTGAACAGCAACAGTTACTTTAGCAAAGTATGTTTAGAAAGTACTGAGACAGAGGTCTGCAGTGGGAGACAAAAACAACTCATTAAACTGAAGGAATAATAAACTGAAGGGACAGAATTAGCATTTCAGAGAAGTATCAGAAGAGTTCATTATTTTATGACCTCTCTTTAAAAAAAATGCTAAGAAGGGTCTGTCTGGTCAATACAATTCACAATGTGAGGCAAAAATAACTTTTGTCTTTGTAATTGAAAGGGTCACTGGAGGGAAGAAGCAAAGGAACCATTATGACTCTTCCTCCTCAAGTTTTAAATTCCCACTTCAAATGTTAGATCACACTATGCATGATAAAAGAGGTTTTTCCCCTCAAAGTGATCACAGTGCATTTCAAGAATGTATATCCTTCCCATTGTGTTCTTTCGGCATGGAAATAGACCTTGTGGGTGACCTCACTCAAACATCATTAATCAATCTGCAGGCCTCTTTTCATGTTGCTTAAAGATTAATGTATTGTTTTGTACTACAAAGTAAGGGGTCTTTACTTATGATGGTCATAATTAGTTGAGGTTTAAAACATATTAATACAGTATAACATATTATACTATTTTTAATATTACATTTCCCCCAAAAAAATAAATAAATATTGGCTATCCACAGGTTTAAAATTCAGGTCAGTTTGGTTCCTGATGCTATATACTGGGTTGCACCAGTACTTAGTTATACTTAGAGATAATTGGTCTTTTGGGCCCAACGTGCAGCTTGATAAATAGGCATAAAGATTGCTGTTTATTGCTTATATCACATATTTCAGCCAAACCCATTCATGGAAAACAACAATCTTGCTGCTACTGCCCTTTAGCATACTCTGCATAGCCCCATCTAGGAAGACATTTTGAAAGTTCTAGCTGGTATGAAGTGTTACAGGTAGAAGGAAGGAACATGTTGTTGTTGTTTAGTCGTTTAGTCGTGTCAGACTCTTTGTGACCCCATGGACCAGAGCATGCCAGGCACTCCTGTCTTTCACTGCCTCCCGCAGTTTGGTCAAACTCATGCTGGTAGCTTCGAGAACACTGTCCAACCATCTCGTCCTCTGTTGTCCCCTTCTCCTTGTGCCTTCAATCTTTCCCAACATCAGGGTCTTTTCCAGGGAGTCTTCTCTTCTCATGAGGTGGCCAAAGTATTGGAGCCTCAGCTTCAGGATCTGTCCTTCCAGTGAGCACTCAGGCCTGATTTCCTTCAGAATGGATAGGTTTGATCTTCTTGCAGTCCATGGAACTTTCAAGAGTCTCCTCCAGCCCCATAATTGGCAGCGGGTGCATTATGTTGCTAATGAAGTTAGCTTCCAGGCCCAATTCAATCTCCTAGTTTAAAGAGAAAACGACAGACTCTTTATGGCCAGGGCTCTATATACTTCAGAGACATCTGAAATTAAAAAACATTTCAGAAGAGCCCTCTTCAGAAACATCACTATTTTAGAAGTGAGAAGTAGGGAAAGGGACTTGTCTCAAAAGTTCCGGATTCCTTTTGTGACACATCCGCCATTGTTTGTTTTTGCTGAGTATTATACAAAGGTTGTTTGTTTGCTGCTTTTAGTGAGTTTGTTATCTTTTTATGTTTTAATTTTTTATATCTTTAAATGCTGTTTATTTTGAATTGCATTTCATTGGTTATGATCATGTTGTTTGAAATTTCTTCAGCATGTATTTGCATTATTGAAAACATTTGTGCACTATATATTCTCTCTCACTCACTCACCCCCCCACCCCCCACCCCTCTTCACAAATCTAACTCAAGGACTTTTCATTATTAATGGGAATTGGCTGGAAGTGAGGTTTTTATGCTGATAACATCCCTGGTAATAATGTGCAGTGATTTCAGAGAGAATGAGAGAGAGAGAGAGAGAGAGAGAGAGAGAGAGAGAGAGAGAGAGAACCAGCAGCAAATGTACTGTATCAGAATCTGTTCTCCTGGTCTCAGTGGCTTAGGCATGCTGGCAACAACCTTGTCTGTCATGCACAGCAGCACAAAAATGTAATGTTTACTGTACCAGGAGATAACAAGGGGTGGTGAGGAAATGTCCCTGATCTTTGTTTGAAATGCAAGTCCTTGAAAGTAGCGGGGGAGGGAAGTCTTGTTCTGTCAACATGCATGTGCTCACAGCATTGGTGTTTGTAATACTCCCTTCAACTGCAGCAAAAATGCTACAACTGCTTCAAGTACATTCTTTGTCCATAAGGAATGAGGTGGCTTTAAAAAAAAAAAATTCCACTTTGAAATTATTTTTCTTTCCACAAGCTTGAGGACTCATGCAGCGCCTAGTTACAAACATTAAAAAAGGATGTACAAAGAGTAGCTCTTGGGAGAAAATGAGGCTTCATGTGGAATATAAAATAGAACTTGACTTTGCTTATTCATTTATTTAGTTCTCTTTCTTTCATCCCCCTCATAACACACAAAAAGCTGTGGCAATAACAACAGTTTAAGGGCAAAGGTGCAATAAAAAGAGAGGACTATATATAGGAATGGGAATATACCTCATGTCTGTTGAACCCTGTCTGTTGAATGTCAGCTAAAAGATAGACTTCTAGAGAAATATAGTGTTTATGCTGTTGAAACTTGGCACACAGGTGGTGCAGACGAGAGACTGTTGTTTTCAGCCCTGTAGTGGAACATGGTGAAAAAGACATTTCCTGAAATGTGGCTTATCTTACATCATGCTCAGTGGTAGATCCTAGGCTTTTCAGGTCACTGGCCCTGATTTTAAACACTGCCTGAACACAGCTACAGTCTTAGACTTTCCTTAGACCTACTTTCCCCTATTTACAGACTCAGAAGCAGCATTCTGTAAGGTTGTTTCACTATTACAATAATGTTGTGTTTTCCTTTTACAATGCAAACTTGTATGCTTCAGAATACTTAGCTAGATGAACCAATTGTCTCATTCATAATTTTATTTGTATGCTGCTTTTCCATTAAAAAATCATACTCAAAGTTGAATACATTTCAAGATCAAACACTTCAAAACAATTTCATTGTAACATAATAAAACAACAAAGTAGCAAATATAACATCACCCAAAATGACAGAAACATTCCAGTGTTATAAATATTGATTACATTAACAACATCCAACAGCAAAAATGTAACAGGAGTGTGACAGTTTCACCTTTGTTTTAGAAATAGATATTTGGACAGAACTAGCAGATAGAAAGGAAGTCTGCTTTGCATCTACTATACTGCCATTATTTAGCATTTTTAAGTCTTGGTTATCCTATATGTAGTAATATACCAATACCTTATTTAAGGTGGATACAAGCCTCTGGGCATTGCTTTTTTTAAAAGAGCACTTTACCAATGTAAATTTGAATCTCAGATTTTTAAAATAGTTTTAGTGTAATGTAGATTGAAATTAGGGACACAGGTGGAGCTGTGGTCTAAACCACTGAGCCTAGGGCTTGCCGATTGGAAGGTTGGCGGTTCGAATCCCCATGATGGGGTGAGCTCCCATTGCTTGGTCCCAGCTCCTGCCCACCTAGCAGTTTGAAAGCACATCAAAGTGCAAGTAGATAAATAGGTACTGCTCCGGCAGGAAGGTAAATGGCATTTCCGTGCGCTGCTCTGGTTCGCCAGAAGCGGCTTAGTCATGCTTGCCACTTGACCCGGAAAAACTCTGCAGACAAATGTCGGCTGCCTCGGCCAGTAAAGCGAGATGAGCACCACAACCCCAGAGTCGTTTGCGACTGGACTTAACTGTCAGGGGTCCTTTACCTTTCTTTTAGATTGAAATTATTAGTATAAACTTATTTTTTTTCATGGTTGACCGTGGGACCTAAAAAAAAGAGCATAAACTTCAAACTATGCTGTTATCCTGATCTCTATCCATGTTTAAATGTATGAAAATGAACCAGAACTTTGAGAGGGAGCAATATACTAATAGATAATTGAGGGCAGAAAAGAGAATAGGCTTTATAGCTAAAAAATGGAGGCAAGCACAGTCTTGGTGAGTGGTTGCATGGTTAACTTTTGTGATCTACTAAGATAATTTGATACAATTTTCTTGAAATCGGGAATTAACAAAATAGGAGGTAAAGCAGACATATGTTACATTTTTTAGAAGACAGTTTTTCCTTTTCTTTTTAGCATTACATAACATAATGGTGAATATCCAGCTTTCCTCTCCAAATGTTTCTTGGCATATGAATGCAAAAAAATCCCAACAAAAAACAACAGATGTTTAGAATTTAATAGGAATTTAAATATTAGATGTAACAAATTGTTATTTGCAAACTGGGAAATGCACTGTTAACTTTGTTCTATGATTTACAGTTTTATTGTGGCAGTTGCACAGAAATATGTTAACAGGGGGGGGGGAATCTTCACAGTTTGCTTTTGTTGTAGATTCTTCCCTTATGTAAAACCCTTGGTTACTCTCTGGCTGGATTTAGAGATGATTAAAGAAATTGTAACAGCAGCTCAGGGAACAGTCAAGAACTATCTGTCCTTTACTGTCTGACCCTGACAAGCTTTTCTCAATATGGCTTTAAATCTTCATGTAATATACTTCAGTACTAGTTTTGGTGCAGTTTAATGCAGTTAATCTCCAGCAGAAGAGATTGTAGATAGTATAGATGTAGTGATCAGATAGACAACTGTCAAAACTGATAGCAGCCAACAAAATTAAAATAGATGTGCAGAAGCTGGAGAACTGAAACATATCTTTGCATATGACAGGAGCCATTTCATCCATTCACTGTATTCCCATGTAAACTAAAAGCATCTGCAAATGGAGAGGTGAATGCTTTGAGCTGTTCATTCTTATTCTGTCTACAGTTGACACACTGCAGCATTTCAGTACAGAATCCATCTTTTTCATTCCAGAAATGGCATGTAAAAGGCTTGTTTGTGTATGTGTGTGCATAAGGTGAACTCAAATGACCAGAGCAGCTTATTGAAGATCATTATCTAGCTAGTAACAGCACAAATTTCTAAAGTAAATCTTCACATGGCAATAAACAGATAGCTCACCCACTCTCTGCAAAGAATTACCTAATCAAAAGCATTCTAGTTGTTGTTGTTTTTGCAGAAACACACGCATGCGCGTGCGCGCACACACACACACGAGTCCTCAGTAAATTTGTTTGGCTTTCTGCAAAGTTTTGAAATAATGAAATATGTGCAAGTATTCAATTATCTAAATTAAAATTAATACAGTACAACATTAAAAAAACAAAGAATTCCTCAGTGAATTGTATATATGTGCCTCCCATTTTACAATAGTTATGACTATCTGCAGTACTGCCTCTTATAGATTTTCACTTTGTTCTGTTTAAATTCTAATCTCTCCCTCTTGTCCCTCTGTCCCCATATTGCTATTTGCAAACAGACATAGAACCATGCAGGGATAATTAAGAGATGGCTATGGACAAATGGCTGGATGCTTACTCAGATAGATATTGTGTAAATAGTCCCTGAGAGATGTGATGTCTTTACCCTTGTGTGCCCATGGCAATGCATAAACCTCATAGATATTTAAATTGTCTTTGTAAAGTTTACTATCTGTGCACCTTTCTGAAAAGTTTACTGAATTAGCATATATAACAAGTAATAGCAACCAAAAAAATCCTTTTTTGCAGATTAATGCACTGTTTTAGGTCATAGTTTACGGCATCCATTATTTTCTTATCGCAGTTCTGTTTCATTTTATGTTTACAATTATTGGCAGAAAGATAGAACTTTATAGCATGTGTGTGATCACTGCTCTTTGTCATATCTTCTGTCTTAAAACACTGTAGATATTTACCATTATTTTTGCAAATAAAATTATTTGAACTCCTTGACCAAGTCAGCATTCTTATCTGCTTGCTTTGGGAGTGTTAACTTCACCAGTCTCATTTTGGATCAAGTAGCCAGTAGGTTTCAACTTAGAAATGTGTCACAATTTACATTTATTTGATCTGAGGGCTTAAAAATAAGTATGATAGAGAAGACACTGTATACTTATGGCTGGACATAGATGGCTATTAAGAAGCTAAAATAATTCTGAGGGCTTTTCAGGAGTGAGAGAGAAGCCCTAAAGTACTTAATTAGTATTCTTCCTTGATGAAATTAAGATTAAGGTGGATGGATAGTGACTAAAGAAGAAAGACTTTCTGAAAGTAAAGGAAGCCCAGATGACATGTATAGGTTGCAAATGTGGTTATAAATGTATTAGTAAGGGAGAAGAAATGGAATTGGTTTGCAAAATGATATTTATTACTGAAACAGGAGAAAGAGGATTAAGTAGTCCTTATATACTCTTCAGAATAATTCAGAAAAGAAGACACTGATCCTAGATGCATGTGTATGCTGAGATTTAAGTGGAAGGAGAAAATGTTAAGGACACAATGAGCTATTTCATTTAGCACCAAGAAAAAAGAGCTAAAAGTTGGTTTCAAGGGCAACAGTAAAGTCTGTATTAGTTTGCAACTGACCTTAGAAACTGAGAACAGTGATATCATTGGGGGGGCATAGGAATACATGATGGAAGACAAAAACTCATCTCTTGATGCAGGTTTACAAAATATACCTATGCAAAATACCTTATGTCTGATGAAGGACAAAGCTTCACATCCTGACAGAAAATGTGTTTCAAAACCAATGTTTTATTTCCTGGAACATTATAGGGATGAATTGAAAGGAGGGAGAGTGTCATCTGATTTTCCTTGCAAATGCTTCCTTATGCTGTTTTTAGCTGTTGCTCCTCCCCCATCAAGGTTCAAAGAAAACAAAAATAACCCCAGTTGATGGGAGATTTCCATGGCAGAATTCATGGATATTGGAAGGGTTCTAGTAGATCCTCTTTTCACCTGCCAGTTCTCCCTTACAAATGCCCCCCACACACATTTATGGTTGGTTGGTTAGTTAGTTAGTTAGTTTAGTTAGTTATAAAGGGAGGGAAGAGGAATATATACATATACGTGTGGGGGTGGGTGGAACAAATGTGTCACTATCTGAAAATTAGATGAAGAGAAATATACTTGGTTGGAAAGGGGAAAATTACTTGTAAAATGAAAGTTTTCCCTGTGTCCTGTAATGTAATCTCCTTTCTCTCATAGGCCAATAACAAACCTGAAATTGAGGCAGCCCTTTTTCTGGATTGGATGAGACTTGAACCACAGTCCATGGTATGGCTGCCAGTTTTACATAGGGTGGCTGCTGCTGAAACTGCCAAACACCAAGCCAAGTGCAACATCTGTAAGGAGTGTCCAATAATTGGATTCAGGTACAGTGCTATATTGCTGATTTTTACCAGATGAACTAAATGCATCATCAATTACTAATCTTTGTAGAGGTCATATATGAGCACTGAATCCATCCTTCCAGCACATAATATGGGTGTGCAGAGAAGGCACTGTGTATTAATTTTCTCATCTCCTAAAGGCAGCCTCCTTAACAGAAATGCTTGTTTAATATTCCTTCTGTTCTGTAAAAGTAATCATGCTGTTTGGATACCTAAGACCATTAGAAGAACCAACCTGGATCAGACCAAGAATTGATCTTATTCAGCACTTTGCTCCCCCAGTCGCCAACTAGATACCTTTCGGAAGCCCACAAGCAGGACATGAACATTTTTGTAAAGCTTGCAGTTGATAACCTGCTGGATACAAAAATGTTCCTAGAAGAAGCTGCTTAACTTGAATGAAATGAAATCCTGGTGTGCTGGAAAAACCATTGTGTAATGTCATTTTAAAAAATTAATCTGCTCAGTCTATAGTCTCCTTAGGAGACATGTCAACCCTGAATATGGAAATTCTGTTGATGTGCTTAGAGACCTGGATCTCAGCAGTGTGCTTACTATAGCAATGAATCTAAGCCAACATCTTGCAAAATAACTATGGATTGGTATACCTGTTAGGAATCTACTTAGCTGTTAAGTAAATACTATTTTCAGTTATGCTTAGACTTGTCTTATCACCTTTCCCCCTAATAACAGTTTTGTATGGTCCCTGCCTGTTTCAATCTTAACACTGTCTTACCACTGAGCTCTTGACAAGGAGCATTTTGGAATTATTGTGTAAAGCTCAGATAGATTACTATGAGTGTGCTTCATCACATGAAATCAAGAGCACTTCCTTCTTGCTGGTACTTTTGTTTAATATAAAGTACTGGGTGGTTAAATAAAAGAATGTAAAAATAAAAAGTAAGCATTTATTTAATTTATATGACACCTCATAATTCTTGCAAGAATCCAACAGGATAAAAGGTTACTTGCTACATTTAATTACTGTATTCTTATGTCATAATCTGTAGACTACACAATATGGATTCACATTACCAAATCTAACATTTCCCCCACTATTACCACTGTTGGGCTGTGGCTAGACTGTCTCTATTTAGGAGAGACTGCAGCGAATTTACCAACCTCAGCTGATGAAGGACAGAATTAAAACAATATTTTAAAAATCAAGTAAAAATACAGATGATAATAACAATAACAACAATAACAACAATAAGAATAACAATAAAAACATCCCAGCACCAACCCTTTCCTTAAAAACAGTCAGTTCCTAAAAGCTTGTTGAAATAAGGTCTTCACCTTCTGCTGGAAGGACGAGGAGGGAGCCAGTCTAACTTCTTTAGGAAGGGAGTTCTTAAGTCTGAGTGTAGCCACCGTAAAAGCTCTCTAACTTTACACCTGAAACAAAATTTGGTGCATGAGTGCTGAATTTGTATTTTCTTCTTCTCCAGGTACAGAAGTTTAAAGCACTTTAATTATGACATCTGCCAAAGCTGCTTCTTTTCTGGGCGAGTTGCAAAAGGTCATAAGATGCACTACCCAATGGTAGAATATTGTACACCGGTAAGTGACATCAGTGTTTCCTAATACAAATTCTGGAGAGAAGAGGAGGGGAAATCATTTGTTTGTGTAAGACAGTGGAGGCATTGTGCAGTATTCCTTTTTAAATTAAATCATCCTTCACAAAACTGTTTTTTAAAGCATGAATATCTTACTATATCCAGTGAAAATAACAGGAATAAAGAATAATTGGAATTTGCTATTTATTATTTATATATCGCTGTGTCGTAACAACTAAATCCATACTTTTCCAAGGTTGGCCAAAAGAGGAAACTATGGTTCATTAAAGAATTCTTAGTTTATTGAGGCTTCTCATAACAGGACTGTGTGCACAAGCAAAAGGCTTATGTGTATCTCAGCTTATGAATTCAAAAATTCATCCAAATATGGCCAATAAATAAAAATCAGTAGTATACGCCAGCTTTTAATCAAAGTTCTCAAGTGCTTTATTCTATCTATCTCTTTCCACCTAAACTTAAGTTAATGATTGTACTGATATACATATCCAAGGAAGGGTGTAGTAAAAACATGTCTGAACAACTGGTGTTGTTGGTTTGTTTGTTTTTTTCAAACTAAAGGGGAAAATTGTTAATCTTCAAAGTCATAAAGTGCATTAGCACTTTCTTCTAATTGTAACTCGAGAGAATTGGATTATATAATACAGCCGACTGTTTTACTTGCTTCTTCCTAGCCAATGAACAAAATCTTCCTTAAAAACGAATGTAATATATAGAGCAGCATCTGTTTCGTAGAAGTGATTTTTTTTTGTTACTTTGTTGATAAGGTCAATATAAAAATAAAAATCTGATAAACAATATATTTGATTATGGGGTGCATATTATTGAACATTACGAGAATACAGTTTCACTATAAAAATGTAGATTATTCTCTTGCTACTTTTCTATTCTGTTCCTACTGTGACACAGCAACCTTTTTAAATTTATTTCCCCCCCAAAAAACTAGGTGTGCCATATGGGCCAGTGCACCCTATAGGGCGAAAAATACGGTACATTTTTTTGAACAAATTTGCTGATATATTGCAAATCGCTAGGTCATGGGAAGCAAATCATGCTCCTGAAGTAAGTTGTCATGCACTTCTAATGCATAATGGTAAAATGTTTATGGTTTGCTGGAAGAGGCCAGTCAAATATTTGGATTTCTCCTGTAAAGTGATACCATTAATATGTTGCTTCCAGACTACTTCAGGAGAAGATGTTCGTGACTTCGCCAAGGTATTGAAAAACAAATTCCGAACAAAAAGATACTTTGCAAAACACCCAAGAATGGGCTACCTGCCTGTGCAAACCGTGCTGGAGGGAGACAACATGGAAACGTGAGTGAAGCAGATAAATAATTTTTTCATTTGTTAAGTTCTTTGAGCTGCCCAGTTAGCACCTGATCCCTTTACTTCCTAACTGCATAACACCACTTTCATTTCTTTCATTTTTGTTTATTTTGGTTGAAAGTAATATACAAGCTGACGTTTCAATTGCTATAAGTTAAACTTGAAAAATGCCTGTGAGCTTATTGATTGCATTGAAAGTGTTTAAAGTAGTTGTCATTTTGAAAGTATTTAAAGTGGTTGACATTTTGTGGCCCTCCAGATGTTGCTGGACAACAGCTTTCATCATTGGGTTGATAGGGGTTGGAGTCCAGCAACATCTGGGGCCCACAGATTCTCCATCTCTAAGATAAGCAGAAGTCAACATTCATTCACTTTCTCTTGATATGAAGAATACTTTTATCAGATATAGAACCGTCAGTAGAGCATGAGACTTAATTTCAGGGTTGTGAATTTGAGTCCCACATTGGGCAAAAATATCCTGCATTGCAGGGCATTGGACTAAATTGCCCTCTTGGTCCTTTCTAACTCTGTGATTCTATGAATTATTAATTTTGCTTAATTTTAAATTTATACTGTAAACTTCCCACATTTTTCCATATTTCTTCCCATAGAGATGATGACACAAAAATTATGTCTTGAGTTTTTCTTTCCCTATCATCTGCTAGTTAAAAGTTACATGATTTAATAGCAATTGCACTACAGCTTGTTATCTCTCTCCTTCTCTTTAATATTTTATTTTGCATATTTTTGGCTGCTTTCCATGGACATTCATGTTGGTCTATTGGATTTTCCTGTTTTTGGGTTTCTTTTAAACTTTCTGTAATTATTTTGCTGCTAAGTTTTTTCTGCCTCTCTCTTCACCTCCTCATTTTTTGTCTTGCAGTCCTGTTACTCTGATCAACTTCTGGCCAGTAGATTCTGCGTGAGTACTTTCGCCAAAGTGTGCTGCTATTGCTTCTGCTGTTGCGTTCTCTCACTATTTGTTTTTAATTTCTGTTGAGTTTGTTTTTTAACATATGTCCATTTCCCTCCTTCCTCCCCACCCGGTTAAAATCTAAAACAAATCAATGGAATGATATACCAGTAAGGTTTCCTGCACTTCATTAAATGTACATGATTGTATTCAAAGTTACAGTCCATCAAAACTGAATCATATAAGTAATTAAGTTAACTTCTATCTGAATCACAGAGGTTTGGTTGCACAGTCCTACCTCATATGGAAGCATGCACATTAAATATCTGAATTTCTGGATTAAAGTAGGCATCATTGGTTGGGAAACAAGAAACATTGAGATTTGATTTTTTTTTTTTTTGAGGGAAAGGAAGTATATCATTGATCTTACTTTTAAGGTCATTATTTAACATTATGTACACACAGTTGCCCTAGTCCAGATGTATGTGTGATCAAATGCACATTTGGCTATCTGGTACATGCATGCTCTCCCATTCATTTCAGTGGAGAAGCCAGATTAGCACCTATGGGTTTTGGGGGGATCTGTCTTCAGTGTAAATGAATGGAGAGGAGCTTGTAGATGGGCAGTGTCTGTGCAGAAATTCTGCTTCTGCCCTCCTAAGCAGTCACAAGATTCTGGTATATTGTAAGTGCAATTACAATGTATTATTGAGAATGAACAATATTTTTCAATATTGTCAGGGATCTGGTTATGATCCATCCAACACAAAGCATATTCCAATATTTTGTTTCAGTGGCGAGTGTTCCCTGCGTGTAGATTCCTCCCACTGAAGTTTAATGAATTGTGCCTGAAGTTTCAGGAGCAAGATACTATTATTTCTCAACAGAAATATCTTATTAATTTAAGGCCGCATGAATTCACTGACAAGTTAGTTTAGTAATTGCAGATATGAATAACTATCCACTTTAGATAACTACCAGCTTGACATCGATGCTAACATAACTTTAACATTGGTCTTAATTATTTATTTGTGCTACTTAATTCATATGTCTGCTAAATATTAGGGAAGGAGGAAGCCTAAAATTAGTCTATGAACACTACTAAAGGGCTTCTGCCCTTTCCTTGCAAAAAGTGATTACTAAAGTAAGCAGCTCTAAAACTACAATTAATTCACAGTATATATTTGGAGCATACTGTTGTAAAGACTAATTGTATTCTCTTAGAAAGCAATCCTATAAATGTCCCACTAAAGTAAGTTCTGTTGAATTCAGTGGGGTTACTCACAGATAAATTGTCTAAGATTGCAGCATATAATATTAATGAATGAGCATCCTGGTTTTTGCTGCATGTATTTGAAGAGCTGTGTAGACTGAATGCCACTACACACCTACTGCTAGGTCTGTGACCTGTTTTCTATTGGATACTCAACTACAAGTGAATTAAGAATAGCTTACATTTTTAGTGGTATCTGTAAGAGTATGGGACATTATTTTTGGCTGGCCTTTCTAGTCAAACCAACACCTGTGGTCACCAGGGCCTGGCTTTGCACTGCTCCAGCAGCAACCCTGCCCCTTCCTTATAGGAAAGGGTCACAGGAAGGATGTTGGTTCAGTCACTGTGAGGCAAGGCACTTTGGGCACCTCAACATTTAAGTAGCCAAACACTCCTTAGATTTTCTTCAAACCTTGGAACTGGGGAGGGGGCTGGGATCACTTGAGGGCAGCAGGCTAGTGTAGCAGGTACAAGGCACGCCACATGGCACTCATAGTTCTGGCCACTCCCCCTACCTCAGCATCTGTTGGCTAAGGCAGTTTCTTCACTCTGCCTCATCATAGGACTAGCCCAGGGGAGGAAGGCTGATCACTTGTTATTCTCACTTAAGGATGGGGAGCAAAAATATGAGAGCCTCACAGCATGTTCATTAAAATTCACGAAAAATAATTTTTGACAGTTACTGTATATGACAGTTACAGTATATGCCTATGAAGACATAATTAAACTTCATTATTTTTTACACAACAAAACATAAAAAAATATATTGGGCGAATGGCACCTGGCCTGCTGTCTGCATCCAGCCAGTCATTGTTTTCACCTAGCACATCCAGTGCGCAGGGACTTTGATTTAAAACTATGAACAAACTATTTATTTGCAGTTAGCAGGATAGAAGAGAAAATGAGCTGGAGACATCAGTTTAAAATAGATTTCACTGGATTCATTCTGAACTAAAAGTTGGTTTAACCTTGATTTCTACTATTATTGTATCTCTCCTTTTAAATTAAAATGTCCGTATCAAACTACCTCTCTTTGTAGTCAGAGGCATCTCAGTACCTTGTTTCTTTTGTGGAATTTCCTGAGATGACACAGGTTCCTTCTGGCTTTTATTTCTGTCAGTTTAACATCCAGTACATAACTGTGTCAAGTCTACAATTTGATGGCACATGGCTGGCCAATAAATAGCTTCTGAAACCCTGATTTGCATTGTTCAATTCCCAGATGATTTTCATGTATGGCATTCAGTATTTCTATCCTTAGGTCTTGTTTTATGATTCCTTAATAATGAATATTATGTCCATTTAATTCCTTCATCTAGTTCTAATAAATACAAATATCACCAGACATTTCTTTCTGGCCATTCCAGAAAAAGGTTTCTAAAGGAACAGCAGAATTCTTAATATTCACTAGTGAAACTCCTTTAGTTTCAGAATGAAAAATAGCAGTGTTTAATCTGTGACACTGGTTCTCCTTTCTTCAGATATACACTCTGGCTAGAGTATCAGCAATTGAGATTTCTGCAGTGTTAATAGTCATCTTTTGATTCTTAGACGTGCCTTATAAACTGCCTTCACTGGCTTTTTAAATCTGTTCCAACAACTACTGTTTTTACACAGATGAAGTTGTGGGATATTATATATCCAAATACTGTTGCTGATGTTTCTTTTCCTGCTTGGGCATAGTTCAGTTTGATAGTTCTTGGTGTTCTGAAAGCACATACAACAGGTGAGCCTTTCTACAGTACATTATTTAAACCTGTTGTACAAGCAACTGATTACGTGGTTACTGTTTTTTGTATTATAAATCTTCCAAATTGGTGTTTTTCGTAGTAGCTGCTTTAACTACTAGGCAGACATCCAGTAAGATTCAACAACTTCAACTGTTTGAGGAAGTATTTATAATATACCTGTTATTTAGTTTATATTTATAATCTGGTTTACTGTACCAATAAGTTTGGCTTACAGTGATTTGCAAGTTTTTAAAGACAGCACATAATCTTTTCTCAAAGGCAATTTTAGAAACCACTGTTCTGTGACCATTTGTGATAAAAACAACAACACACTATTCACATTCTGGAGCTGAGGAATCCAGTGTACCAGTGAATAAATAATGAGGCTTTTCTTCTGTTTCTGCTGATCTAAACCTTATCTTTGGTTTTGAACTTTGTTGTAGTTCAATAACTTTAAGCAAAATTATTACCCATTCCACATTTCCATCACTTTTCCAAGTGATGGATAGGAATTTATGCTACAGTCGATGTTTGTACAGCAAATCTTTACCAGATCTTCATATCTACTGAGGCACTTGTTTCTGTTTGGATCTTTCTCTAGTGCTAGGGCTTCCCTTGCCTAAATGTACACACTTCATTGTTAAATCAGTGATGTGTCAGGGATGAGCTGTAGGATGGAGAGAATCCCCAAAACCAGATTGAAGCATTTCTTATGAGACCCTTTATCTACCCCACTCAGCTCTATCTGTTCCTCTTCTATGTCTCTTCTCTTTGTTGAATTATTGAAAATGTAGGGGGGGAAACATATTTTTTTAAAGCTTCACCTGCAACATGAAGAAATAATGTTCACTGAAGCATATAATCCTCCTTATTTAATTGCTTGGAATTCAGTACTATTCAAATACTTGTGTACAGCTTTTTCAGAAGTTCAAACACCAAGCTTTGTTTTTGATTCACTGTTTTACAATAGAGTATCTGTTTTTTAAAATCTGTTTATAAAAATGATATTAAAGGAGACTGAATTAGGCAATAAAACATACTTTACTTAACACTGTACAAAACTTACTATTACTGATTTCCAAATGGAAGCCACTCCCATTTCTCACCAGAACTGCTTCCCTCCTTCCTGGAATACTTGGTTCTTGCCCATCATTATGGGCATGTGAGACAAATCATCCCATTTCACTTCAAGAAGGGGGCAGTTCCGCAGCTTCAGCCACTAACATGAAAGGGAAAGCTAGAACTCTTTCCACTGATTAAAAATAGAAAACTGAACTCTTTGAAACAGAGAGAACTATAGGCCACATGTAGGTTACATACTTGCAGAATTTGTAAACCTGTATTTGCTTACATATAAAACAAGATAAGTTGCTAGAAGTAAAATATGCTTATTTATAATTTCGTAAAACAGTTTTGATTCTGTCTCTTCATGCTTTAGGCCGGTTCTGAAGTGTCTTGTCTGCTTTCTCCTAAAGCTATGAAATTTATGTAGAGAGGGAATAACAAATACTTATATTAAACAGGCAATTTAACTTATGAGAAAAAGAGGCATTGTTTGATGCAACTGAGTTCTGACAGTTAAAAAAACCACATGTGATGTGTCAGAGCAGTAAAATGCATGAAGTGTTGCTATTAAAATACTGCCAAGCAATATTTTTAAAAATGACCTGGTCTATATTACAAAGTTATCTCATACAATGCAGTGGTGAGATCTGAAAGAACTATGTTAAATTGCATGTCAAACTTTTGTGTAAGGAAATTTGAGATGGCTGAGAATAGGTCTATCACTTCTCCTGGGGGGGGAAAAACACAACTTCTTGTTATTGGGAAACATAGTTTTATACTATAGCTGGTTCCCCATATAAAACTAAAGTGAGAATAAATTTTCTCAGTCTCTTAATAAAACCTGAGACTACCCCGAAATGCACAATTTTCCAATACTAAACATACTGCAGGCCAATGATATTTTTAAAACAATGCCAATACTTCAGCAGAGGTCATTTACACACCTGGTTAAAAGAAAAAAAAGTCTAATGATAGATTAATTCATCATAGGAATGGCAAACAGAACTCAATAGCAGCACTGGCAAACCCCGGGGGGTGGGGAATATTCACCTGAAGCTATTCAGCGACATTATGAAGGATCTTTACCCCAACTGGATTTTGGCTTGAGAATGAAACAATACTGAGCCTGCTCTTGCAAAGAATTCCCATGGATGTGGCGCCAGCGATGGTAGAATGTTTGTTCATGCTTGAATAGTAATGGATTCAGAAGCATTAGTGTTCCTAATACTGGTACACAGATCTAATACTTCCATTGAGGGAAGCGGGCAATTACAAATGCACCCCAAGCACTTACACAACGTTTTGGTGTGGGTTTTTTTATCCTCCTTTGAGCGTATTTGCTATATACAGCTTATACAGCACACTATATGCAGCACACTGAACAGGCTGCTGCAGTGTTAGGCTTTGAAACCTGATTCAGAGAACTGCAAGGGCAGCTTCAGGATAGAGGCTCATCTCCACCCGCATTGAGCTCTCACCCTTCATCTTTCTGGGAAGGTACTCAATGCAAGGACCTCATCACCTTCCCTTTGATCTGTTTGGAGGAGCCCTTGATTGGGAGGGCTGGAATAAATTTGGGAATTTTCAGGTGTCTTCTCCTTGATGAACCAATATTGTAGACAGGAAATGCAGCTTAGAAAAAGAGCAAAACAAAGTCTGAACATAATACAGACTTGAACAGACTTTATGAGAAAACATAGCACTGGAAGAAAGTATGTTTATAGCAAATATTTTGCAAGAAGCTCTTCACATAACAGCAATTGTCTGGTTTTGAAAAACCCCCAAACTTTTGAAAGAGTCCATTTTCACTAAATGTTTTTTACAGGTAGGTTGAGGAAGCAACATGGGCTGCAACTCTTAAGTGTGATGTTTCTTAGATGCAGTGAGGCCAATAACAACTTTGGTGGTTTTTCTCTTTCTAAGGATTATTACTTGTGTGACTAATCAGTGCTTTCTGCCTTATAGGCCTGCTTCGTCCCCTCAGCTTTCACATGACGATACCCATTCACGTATTGAACATTATGCTAGCAGGTACGAGACGGGGACAAATCTCTGTTAGGCAAATCTTCCTTGAAACAATTATTAAATTATTACCACCATATTTCTCCACCTTTTTCAAAAAGAGGACCAAGGCAATATGCAAAAAATTAAATATTGGAATTATAATGTCCAACACCACACAAACTTTAACAAACGATGCTAGGGTTATTAAAAGCTCCAAGATGGAGGGTATACATGTTTACTAACTTCTTCTAATCAGCTTGCCAACTAACTTGCATGCAGAATGACTGCATGATATTTAGAATGTACATACAATTCACTTAAAACAGGAATTGCCAAAGCATGCTCTTGCTTACATCTAACTCTGAGTTTGTGCTCAGAACTTCATTATACATTCTTTTTTCCAGAGGTATGCTTCAGTGGAATCCTGCAGTGACCATGTACTACAAAATAGCGATATTTGTCCAGGATGTGTCAATTTTAGTCCATGTATCAAAAGTGATACAACTTAATAATACAGCTTCTGAATATTATAGGGGAGGAAAATGACGGCTTTGAAAAATAATCATACACTATTAGTATACCACACATTTGGAAGACTCATATATATATCAGAGTAGAAGCTAAATTCTAATATTTACAGTTTTTTCTGCCCCAGCGAGAGAAACATGAGTGGGTGTGTATAGCAAAGAATAGTACAATGTAATCTTTTAAAGCGACAAAAAACTTAACTTTTTCTACATGTCACTTATAGTGAAAGCAATTAGTCTTAGATATGACTGCTGAGCAGCCTAACTACTAGTGCCAAGGGAAAGAACAGGGGTGTGGGTGCTATTATTTCAGAACCATTTGTGCTGATTGTTACAGTTATCAGTGTCACATTTAAAGGCAGACTACTTAGAGATATTTATGATATTTTCTTTTCTCTGTAGGCTAGCAGAAATGGAGAACACCAATGGGACGTACCTGAATGATAGCATTTCTCCTAATGAGAGCATGTAAGTGTGCCATCTCTATAAAATTATGGAGAACTTTATACTGCATATGTGATTTCAGATCTGTCATAAGATCTTAAAATTAAAATTCATAACTATGCTACACATTAGACAGTATTGCCAAACTAATGTCAAAAATCACATAAAGAATGCATATTTCAGTATTGTTTGTTTCAGGATTGCCACCATAAGCAACAACCCAATTATTCTCACCAGACTTTGTCCTGGTTGAAGTCATGGGCTTGAGCAAACATAGGCTTCTATCCAACAGAGTTCTATTGTCACTAAGTGTGATAGGTAAAGAACTGCAAGTGAGAAGCATTCTATTGCTTCCTCTGGAGAATAATGTGCATTACTCATGGTACAATTGACTATCCGGTGGCGTCCAAACTTTTTTCAAGGAGGCCCAGATTTGATGAATTGAAGGGCCGTGAGGGCTGACCAAAGGGCCAACCAAAGTTGTTGATAAACTGCCTCAGGGGCCGGATTAGATTGACCAGCGGGCCGCATTAGGCCCTCAAAATGGGCTTTGGAAATGGGCCTGTTATGCAGTGACCATTGACTATCAATCTTGGTGCTAAAACGTAGATACATAAGAGATACTCGGGTGTTGCTAATCAGACATCTGCAGGGCATTCTGTCCTGGTGTCAGTGAACACACATAGGGACAAAGGCAGAGTTTGCTGCTGCTATGCTACTCTCTACCACTGAACAAAGCAATGCTTTTAGTTTTTCCTGAAAAGCCCTTTAAAAATATTAAACATTATAATTGAATTATCAGCGTGGCTTACACTTCCAAAAACAAATTCTAAATGATTACCCACAAAATTGGAGAAAACCAGGTTTTTTTTATTATTTATGAATTGCTCTTTGTCATAGTAACTTAAAGCATAAAGACGAATTAAAATCCCAAATGGAAGCAACATTTTAATCTATGTACAACAAAAGTTAAGACTTCAGGCTTTGGAGGTGCACTTCAGGTTGAGCTACAAAAGTGGTTTGTTTGTTCAAACAATTCAGAGGTTCACATGAATGCAGAAATTCCAACTCCTGGGGGCCTAACCCTTTTGGGGCCCCAAATATTTTGGGAGTGCCTCCAGTGTTCTAAAAAGTCAGGGCCAAGCACGGAGCCAAGCATGGCGAGATTTCCATGTCCAGCTCCTTCTCCTCCTCCTGCCATGGAGGGGAAGGAGGGGAAAGCAGCCCCCAGCCAATGGCGGCAGGAGGAGGAGGACCTGCCGGCCATTGAAGCCATGTTGTCGCCATGTTCCTGGCTCCTCCACCGTCCTGACACGATGTTGCCCTCCCCCATCTCCCTCACAAGTTGGCGCCTATGCATGAATGAGCTAATGGTTAAGCAATACATGTTCCCAGTTGGCTTTGCAGCACTTTTGCCTCTTTCTTATGTCCTCCTGCCTGCGGTATTCCCACAGATGTGTAAGCACAATGACCAGGTGTAACTCTCCATGGATATAAGTGTTGTATTTCTGTCTTACTAGTTATTTTCTCCACAACTTAATCTTTATTGTGGTTTGATTTTAAAATAGCCACTGTAAAATTTCATATAACCTAGTAATAAAAGGTGCACAAAATTACAACCTTGCATAAAACTCTGTTAAACTAATTTTCACAACAAATGCAAAGCAAAAATAGAGGAGCTGGCTGTAATCCAAGACAATGCTTTAATGATATGGCATATAGTGGCTTAACCTTGGTTACACATATGCAGTTTATTACGAAGGACACTAGGTTATTAGTTGCCAACACCTGCACAGAAACAACTGTTGCTTCCTTCTTGATTTCAAAATGCTTCACAGGTTGAATTTCTCTCTGCATGCATTTGTTAAAGTTGCAGATGCCTTGTGTTAAAAAGGTACCAGTCATAAATGCCACCTTGCAGAGGTGTCTTCAGCAGTGATTCAGTAACAGCCATACATACTGGCTCACTTATGAGCCAGTTGAAAAGCCTTAGGGCAGTGGGACAAACGAAGGCATAAGGAAAACCTGGACATGACATTTGTAATTTCTGAATAGAATAGTATGCAGTGTTGGGGTGAAGAGGAACAGGAAAACAAAAACAAGTGAGGAAAAATTCACTTATACACAAGATCACATCATATTACACTGTATTCAAAGTGGAAGAATGAACTGCTCCTCTGGTGAAGTGCATGCCAGCTGTTCTGTATTTAGGCTATAGGAGACCGTAAATATCACTGGGAAGCTGGCGGCTCCAGAACATCCCTACCTAGACAATATTGTTGACCCAAGAGGTAGGAATCTTGACCTGCCAAACGGGGGTGCTAGGGGTCCTGGGATCTCAGTTTGGATAAGATTATCTTGACAGCAGCTGAAGATTTCATTCTACCTATTTCCTATTGCTCATACTCATCCATAACAAATTATCTACCTCTTTTCTCAGACAGATGGCACCAAGCAACTGATTTGACCACTTTGCTGATATGCCACTTTCCCCCTTCTGCCTAAATTTTAGCACAATGTACCTAATAGTATGTAAAAAAAAAAGGGACTTAACTGTTCTGTTATAATCAGTTTAATACACCGAATTCTGAGTTTCTGCCAGCAGCCGAGACAAACTCTGTGCTACTCTTTGATACATACGTTATCACAGTTCTCTGCCACTCTTGAGGACAAAACAAGCGGAGGGCAGTTTTCTAGATGGAAATGTGGGTCTGGTCTCTTTGCTTTGCTTTCTCTTGTTCTTATCATTTTCCTTTTTTGCATTTTTAGAGACGATGAACATTTGTTAATCCAGCACTACTGCCAAAGTTTGAACCAAGAATCCCCACTCAGTCAACCGCGAAGCCCTGCACAAATTCTAATTTCCTTGGAGAGTGAAGAAAGAGGTGAACTGGAGAGAATTCTAGCAGACCTGGAGGAAGAAAACAGGTCAGTTTTGTTTTGGTACTATTTCCATGCATCCACAGAATAAATTGTTCATGAGGTAGCATTTAAATCAACAAGCAGCAAATTGGAATGTTAAGTTGCCTAGAAATTTGTCACATGCAGTTTTCTTCTTTATATTATGCGAGATAAAGTAGATGGTGTGTAAATCTATTTGTCATGCTTAATTTAAAATAAACATCTAAACCTAAAATGTGAAACATTTAAATTTAAAAATTAGATGGCAAATAAACCTATTTGTCATGTTTAATGCAGCAATGATAGAACATGACTTCTTGCTTCAGAAGGAATGTTTAAATCCTATAAAATATGTGATTTTGGCCTAAAATTGCTACATAGTTACATGTGCATTTGTTGCTATCTTCAGTCACATTTGTTAGATATGGTAGATGAATTATGCGTATGTGCCTCATGCAAAGCAGTTCTTTATCTTTCCCTGTACAATTGTGGACACACACCCCCTTTAAAGGAAAATAATAGAGATACCTGAAATGGTGGAGCTTTGCTGTATGTAGCAGAGCTGTCCAAATCAAGATACACATTTTTCTTAGTGTCATATCATCAGTGATGTTATCTGATCAAGCACCCTGACACTATATACATAGCAGAAACATTAGCAAATGTAGCGCTGAAGAGATGTCGTTATCCTCTGCAGACCAAAAGGGCATTTTTAGTCTTCGGAATAAGAATTGCCCATGCACAGCCTAACAATAAGCTTGTAATACATTCATTATATGTTGCCTTCAAATTGCACTGCTTTGTGAACTCAATCTTTTATACCTGGTGCAAAAAACTTACAGTATTTATTCATAGCCTAGAGCAATAGCTCCCCAATTTCACTTGAGCCTTCAGCCACTTTTGTGATATGATAAGTAAATGTTAATGGTGAAATTACTGCCAAGAACTGCACAATTGCTGCCTTCTGCACAATTGTTGCCATCATTTAATGCAATAGTGCAATTTTAAAACAATACTTTATGGGAGCTGCTTTCATTTAAGCTGTACAAAACTAAATAATAATAAACTGCACATTGAATAATGAAAAACATCAAAGGAAAAAAGGCATTTGTAAGTCTCTTTGAGTCATTTCTGTTTCTATTATGCTTAATGTATGTAGGGTTTGGTGTCAGCGTTGCTTGTGCTGTTCACTTGTGTTCCTTTGGTGGTGAGAGAGGTTGGGGTTGGCCTAGGGTGTGGTTGTTTGTTTGTGATTGGCTGTGGTGATCTTTGTTTTCATGTGTGAGTGCAGTGGGTGGGTGTTTTGGATCAGGTTAGCCATATTGATTTGTATGCTGTTGGTGGATTATTGTCATTGTCTTGTTGGCTGTGTATGTGATAAAGGGGAACTAGGCTCCTGTTTTGATATCCCCTAACAGGTTGTGTAGGCCTGCTGTAAATACTTGCAATCCTTGGCAATAAGTACAGTTGTTCATTTCCCATCATGAGTAATTACTTTCACAAGTAATTGTTGTATCACCACAGATGTTACTAACAGCTCATGTGTGGGATGTTTGCATTGCTCAGATTTCCAAGTTCCAGGTGTTACTGCAATTTCAGCTACGCAAGTTCATCCTTGCTTGTGGAATAGTTTTTATTCTTTTCTACTAGCCCTCTTAATAAGGTGTGGTAGTCTGGAGGCATCTCAGATTTATTATGCAGTGATATCACTTTGACTGCTAATAAAATCACCTAGCCCAGGTTGTAGTTTGGCAAGGTGGGTTTCAGGATATTGCTAGTTGCTGTGCACTTGCTCATTTTGAAAGGATTATACATTTATCTCCCTGCTCTCCTTTCTACATCTATATATTTTCAGAAGGGTTTGGGTTTTTTTAACACGCTAATTCTGACTGACATAAGCAATGCTCACTAGGTCTGTGTTTCTTTTTATCCGCTCACACTGGCTTAAGATTGCTCTCCAGAGCTTTGTGCAATATACTGAGAGAATTTATTTTTGTCTTCTAAGAGTCTGATACAGAAATATTCACCTAAGCAATGATTCTTTGGATGACTTCTTTTTCCTTAACTAGCACTTGGAATAAGGAAGATATTCCTAGTTATATTGTTTGATTATTCCTTCCAGCACTGAATAAGTGACCAATCCAAACATAAACAAGTTTGACTTTAATGATTTCATCAGACTGGAATCTAAACTTAAGAGTCCAATTTGTTGTAAACCATGTAGGCTTGGAATGCATAGGTTTTGAATAAATGCAAATGTCTTGTGCACTTATGAGAAACAAAAGAACAGGCCTTTTGAATTGAAAATTTAACCACGGCATTTTATAGTAATGCAATATAACAACTTTTCAACAACCTAAGACAGGAACTCTCATTTATCTCCAGTTCAAGAGTTGTATCAGCAAACTTTTTGTCCTGAAGCCCTTAAAAGGGGATTGGGCCCCAAATCTAATCTGCAAGATTAGGCAATAATGTCTGGCATTCCAGCTACAAAATGGAAAAGATGATGCATTCATAAAGATGCTAAAGTCTCACTTCTTCCCCATTTTCAATAGAAACCTTCAAGCAGAATATGATCGATTAAAGCAGCAACATGATAACAAAGGACTGTCTCCACTGCCATCCCCACCTGAGATGATGCCCATTTCCCCCCAGAGTCCGCGAGATGCTGAACTCATTGCAGAAGCCAAGCTGCTTCGTCAGCACAAAGGCCGTCTAGAAGCCAGGATGCAAATCCTGGAGGATCACAATAAACAGCTGGAATCACAGCTGCACAGGTTGAGGCAGCTGCTGGAACAGGTGAGTTCTCAGTCTGTCCTAATCATGGCTTGAATATGGAAAAGCGAATGTATGACCACTTAACAAATATGGCTTGAACCTGGCAGCAGCTTCAAGCTGTCTGTACATAGGTTGGTCTCTTTATTTAGTAACTTTTGTTTACACTGAATGTATCACAAATATAAATACAAATATGATGGCATTACTGCAGACTTTGGCTGCAATTCTGTTCTCTGTTACTTTGGGGAAAGTCTCATTAAACTCAGTGAGATTTACTTCTGAGTAAATCTGTACGGCAGAAGTGGACAACCTGTGGCCCTTTGGCTGCATACAGTCCTAGGCCTAATTTCATGCAGGTGAGGTGAGTCAAGAGGGAGAGGTGGCGAGTGAGAAGGTGGGGAGCCCAAACAGATAGGGGTGATGAAAGGCGGAGATGAGTTCAGATCTCTGTCAAGAGTGGTTTGTCCCTCCCATGGCAGCCTACTGGGCAGAGGTAAAAACAGAGGGGGGAGGGTGCCCTATGCCTGCTGTATAGGATTGTAGTGTTGTAATTAGCCGACCCACTATCTGTAGGATAACTATTACATTACCTTCTGGTGTTTCAGCCTCAAGTGGATGCCAAGGTGAATGGTACAACTCAGTCTTCTCCTACCTCGTTACAGAGGTCAGATAGTAATCAGCCAATGCTTCTCCGCGTAGTTGGGAGTCAGACTTCAGAATCTATGGGTAAGATCATACAACTCAGACTATTTTTAAATGAGGATTGTTTGCCATTTATATTCAAATTTCATATTATATCAGTAGCTAACATGGATCCTTTTTCAGATAATCAGGATTTCTTGCACAGTATATGGTTACATGTTAACTGTTTTAGAGCATTCAGGGAACTTTTGGCTGTCCAAATGTTGGACTTCCATCAGCACTGTCAGCAGTGAGGGATGATGGGAGTTGTAGTTCAGCTACATCTGTAAAGTCAGATTCCCCATTTCTATTGTAAGGGATCCCAATTTCTTTCTTAAATCTAGCATTCCTGTATGCGGGCATCACATTTTTCTTGGCACTCCAATGGCAACATGTTGCCAGAAAGAACAGTCATTATGTCTTCCTTTTATTCCATTCCACATGGAGTGTGACTACACAAAGCTCGCAGCCCTGTTGATTCAGTCTGTGATTTGACCACCACACTCTTGGCTGCCTTTTGTAGACTTCTTAAAATTCTATTTTATTACTCTGTGGAGTGTGCTTTCCTGAGTGTAAAAGAAAAATTCAAACACAGGAGTCTTCCTGTGGCCCTTAAATGGTGAATACAAGGAAGGCTACCCTGAGTTGCCACAGGAATGGCCAGCTGGGCATTCCTTAATGCACTCCACTCTCTGGCAAAGGGTCACACATTCCTCAACTTAAAAACAACAGTAACAAAGTACCACTACTTTTATCCCTTCACAAACTGAGACACCACAAAACCAGGTTTCTACCTTTTCATTTGATAGAAATAGGCTATTCTGCTGCAAAAATGGATTGGTATTAATGAAAGTATAACAAATGGGAAAAAAAAATCCCACAAATAGCATTTTGGCTATTTTCATAGTTGTTCACTATGTAGCTGACAGCAGTGAAGTTAAATCATTTGACACGAGGTACAAAAAAACAAGCTGAATTAATAAACAGGAGTTAAAATATTTGACCCTATTGTGGCAAGTAGGGCCATTGAGACTTGGATTGCTAGAAGATAATTCAATAAAAAATCCTCACTTACCTGCAGAACTTAACTACAAAACCTGGTTCAGTGTTGGTCTTTTGTTTTTCTGTTGCTTCAGCTATGGGGTACTTTTGCTGTAGAGTTTCTCTGAGGTGCTTTTATGGACCACTATGCCCTGGTAATTTTACATTTGGACTACTGCAGTACATTGTATGTGAGGCTGCATTGGACAATGGTCCAAAAACAAACATTTTATCTTCTTGTTGTGAACCGCCTTGAGAAATTTTATTGTATGTCAACCCATAAACACATCACATAAACAATGTATACTGCTAGTGCTCAGACAAATGGAATTCAGCAAGATATTTCTGGCAAAGCTATTCCCATCTGGTGTCTCATTTATAAGCATTTTTATTATGCACAATGGTTAGCCTTGGCTAAATAGTAATTCTGTTTAACATGATAGGTAATTAGATAGCTACTTTAGATGTTTGTATAAATATTATTATACCTGAGGATTTGAGAATGAACAGGGTGTTTCGCAGTAATTACAAGAAAATTACATTCATTTAGTTAGGAAGAATCATGTTTGTTCTATGTGTGAAGCTATTTAGCACTATCTTTCTAATAAAAGCCCAGTGACCCTTTATTATTCAGTATATTACAACACAAATATTCTGATTGATCAATCAGTCATGTTTAAGGTGCCAAGAGATTCTGTATTGTGTATATTACAAAAGATTTACATACTGGGGCAAAGGGCAAAAATCCCAGCACAAATGGACCTGGTGACTGCCATATCTGGCTTGCTACAGAGGTGAGCAGCAGTTTTAGTCTCCTATCTGGGTCATGGGAAATCTTGCTAGCTTCTTCATTACAGAAAAACACGTATCCTTTTGTTATGGGTTACTGAAACAGCCACATGTTTATTGCTTATTTTCAGGTATGAGATAAAAACTCTTTGACTGTGACATCTATAGGGAGCTGTAATTTGTCCTGGATCCTTGTGAACTGTATATGCAAGCTACCACAAAACACATGGTTCAGACAGATTCAGTTCACTAATTTTGTAATATAAGGCTTTCATAAGGGGAACACCATGTTGGTAGGGCTCTGTCAATTAGTCTTAAGTGAAATAATGCTCTTATGTGCTGCTGTTGTCCAAGGAGCGATGCAGAATGAGGGTACAGGTAGATTTCAAGCAGTTTATAAAGCTACAAAATCCTCTGAACAATAATTTGTTAACGCATTTGAAATTCAGACTTTATAATTGGGGGTGGAGAGCTTGTAGGCCATGTAGTCTAATTCCCTGCTCAGTGCAAGAAATCCAGAGCTAAAACAGTGCCAACAAGATGGCTGCACAGCCTCTGCTTGAAGACTCCATTATTGTTTCAATGTTTATATTTTAAGGTGTCTAGTTGAATTTTAATTTTAATAATTTTGTGAGTAGAGGTGAGCATACTTCCCTATCTTGATTTAGATTGAATTGGCCAGGGTGGGGTTCTGAGATTTTTCTGTGAAAAGTCTTTTGAAATTTGGTAGCTGTGTTCCTCTTTTCCCTTTCGCAACCTTAGCTTGCAAGTGGAGGAGGATGGAAATTGGCAAGAGAGAAGGTGAGGAACAGGAGAGGTCCGTTTTTTAAGTACCCACCAACAAAATAAAAACATCTGAGCATGCTCAAAAAGCCACATCACCACTTGGAACTCTGAAATAATTTGTCCTGACTCGGGCAAATAATATTACAGATTTTGAGGTTCTCATTGCTATTTTGATGCTCTGAAACAATGGGAAATAAAATATGGTTCCTCTGCCAGCCCACCTTCCCTGGTTTTCCCTCCCTAGTCAAGCTCTGGAAGGAAGCAGCAAAAGTGAAACTGACATAAGAGAGGTCTGGGGGCACTAGATTTTGAGATGTTGGAAGTTTAGAGAAGACAAGTTTTGCTCAGTTCATAATCTGTGTACCTTTTTACAGTCTAAGCCTGTCTCAAATTCACTGCATGTAAGCTGCTTTGGCAGTTTTGGTTAAATGCTGGAAACTAATCTAAAATTAAACTTAAAGCAGTAATAAGAGGAAGACATTTGGTTCCCACATAATAAATGAACAACAGTAGCTGGGCTATAAATTACCATTCTGGAAAAACAATGAGCATCTGTGTTTCTGTAGGGATAAACAGATATATCCTGATAAAGTACAGTTTCTTCTCAAAATCTGAATTAATGATCTTTAAGTCAAATTTGAAAAACAAAGAAATTATAAGCAAAAAATATTATGTTCCAGTCCCCTATTGTTTCTGTACTGAAATATTAGGAATTAGTTATTAATATGAGGTTTGCATCAGCATTTGGTATTCCTAAAAATGTTGAACATCTCTTAATGATAGCTTCAAGTGGTTCCTTTATTTTTGAGGATATATCTGAGGAAATCCAAAAAAGCAGACACTAGTTACCAATTTCTTATTAATATAAGCATTAAGGTAAAGGTAAAGGTACCCCTGCCCGTACAGGCCAGTCGTGTCTGACTCTAGGGTTGTGCGCTCATCTCACTTAAGAGGCCGGGAGCCAGCGCTGTCCGGAGACACTTCCGGGTCACGTGGCCAGCGTGACGAAGCTGCTCTGGCGAGCCAACACCAGCGCAGCACATGGAAACGCCGTTTACCTTCCCGCTATAAAGCGGTACCTATTTATCTACTTGCACTTAGGGGTGCTTTCGAACTGCTAGGTGGGCAGGAGCTGGGACCGAAAGACGGGAGCTCACCCCGCCGCGGGGATTCGAACCGCCGACCATACGATCGGCAAGTCCTAGGCACTGCTTATTCATTTATTATGTTCCCAGTGATCTTATGCTCTTCATGAATCATGTTCAAAAAACATGATTTAAATCATGTTCAGGACATTGGGTTAAAAGAAGCTCAATCTTCCAATCAGCACCCTAGCTGAACTACTATCTGAGGCAATTTATTCTTTAGTCAGTGAATACTTGCACTGCTCTGTTTTGTTTCCAGTGGCCAAGTACTGTATGTGATACGTCACTGTTAACACTGGATTTTGCTGGCACAACAGTTGAATTAGTCCCGCCTTTATTGTTTTAAAAACAAATCTTCAAATTGCAGACTTATTCCTATTGACTGAATAGGTATGAGAATGCATGTGCATGTTATAGCTGCCTCATAATAGTTGCACCTGAGGTTGTCTCCATGCAGGTTGCTTGTCTGCAAAAGGTTAAGAATGCTTTTTCTCCAAGCCATCACAAGTTGCCCAAAAGGGCAAAAAACAGAGGAAGCACTGAAATATGGCTGGTTTATGTGATGAGAGATATGATGGTTTCCATGTGGCACTTTCTGCCTTGGCAGGCGTTGGACTAGATTAGCTCTGATTCATAACACTTTCCTTGAATTTAACCAGTTAATCAACTTATTCTGAATTAACTATTTTGTGGTTTGCAAAAGTTAAAATAATAGTCATACCTTATGTTTTACAAGCACTTCTATAATATCCAATATGTGAACTCTGTATAATAATAATAATAATTATTATTATTATTATTATTATTTATTTATACCCCGCCCTCCCCAGCCAAGGCCGGGCTCAGGGCAGCTAACAACCAATAATAAAAACAAGTTGACTGAATACAACTTAAAAACAAGATTAAAATACAACATTAAAACAGTAAAATGCAGCCTCATCACAGGAGGAGAAAGGAAAAAGAAAGAGAATCAAAGGGAATCAAATTGACTCCAAGCCAAAGGCCAGGCAGAGCAACTCTGTCTTACAGGCCCTGCAGATAGAAATCAGATCCTGCAGGGCCCTGGTCTCAGGAGACAGAGCGTTCCACCAGGCCGGAGCCAGAGTTGAAAAGGCCCTGGCTCTGGTTGAAGCCAGTCTAACTTCCTTAGGGCCCAGGACCTCTAGGATGTTGCTATTTACAACATGGGATATGTGCAACCCGATGCAGTCAAAGGGCAAGTGAACCCATGAACAGACTTTCAAGGCTCTGAATCATGGGTGCGCGCTCAATCTTCTCTCCATGGGGCATACCAGGAGATTTGGCAGTTTCCTTCTCTCAGTGTACAAATTAGCCTAAAAATTTGAGCAGCAGTAATGCTAAAATTCTCAGGGAAACCTACTGTGATATCTGAACTCTACATTTCTGCCCTGCTTTGTTATTGGGTCATAGAACTTATTCAAGGGGGCAAGTGTATTCTGCCATGTCAAACATTTCAAATGGCTTTTCAGAGTAAAAATCAATCTTTCTGCAGCTTTTATCTGATGCAATTAAGTTGTCAAAACTATTAATACTAATGCAGCTGCATATTTGTCAGCTCTGATTTACTTGGTTAGAAACACATTTCCTGTCTCGCCATATCACCATTGAAATGCAGCACACAACTACAAAATCTAGTTGTGGTAATGGAATAAGGGAAGCTCTCATTCTTTCTAGCAATTACTTTTACCATTTTTAGTATAGACACTTAGGACTTTTGAAATAATTTATTTTACTGTCACAGGGCTACATTACTTCATAAATGGAAGAAGCTTTATAATTTGGAAAAAGAAGAAGGAATGTACATGTGTATGCATATATATTAAAATTCTTTTGAATTGTTAGCCAGGAGGATTTTTTAAACAGGATTTAAATAGGGTGAAATACTGCAAACTGAACCTTGCAGAGTCCTAAATGAATGGTTAAGGATCATAAACTAACCAGTGGCAGTATTTATGAAGCAAGTACTTTTTAATGGCTCTTGTTAAAAGGAACGTCCTTCTGCTTTTGTTTTTTTAGGTGAGGATGATCTGCTCAGTCCTCCCCAGGACACAAGCACAGGGTTAGAAGAGGTCATGGAACAGCTCAACAATTCTTTCCCAAGTACAAGAGGTAAGCTTTAGTGTTCAGAAGCAAAGACCAACAGTTAAATTATATGTTGTGCATATTACTCGCAGCTCAGTATCATGTTCACAGACTGTTGGTGAAAGGTGCAAGTGTTGTAAGAGAAGAATCTAACACATTTTTTCTCCTAAAACCTGTATGCGTAAGCACTTTGATTTAGCCGCAAACAGTTCTTGCTCTGAAATGCTAGCAGTAGAAAAATAATCTCCATAGTACAATAGCATTACCGGTATTACTGGGATTTTGGTGTGCGCTCAGATGTGCAGACGGATCTCTGTGCTTCTGGGATGACTCATTCATTTCAATTCAGGGGGGAAATTTGCACATTCAAAGGTGCTTCAGTTGCCTGTAGGCCAGAAAAGGGGATTTGTTACCATCTGAGGTGAGTAAACAATAGTCTATGACCCAAGAAAAATTAGCAACCCCACTGGTGATTGGTAGCATCATTAACAAAAAAAAATAGCCAAAAATATGTAATATCCAGTATGAGAATGATATTGGGCAGCATCACTATTACAATGATAAAATTACTGGGGTCATAAGCTCCCTTTTAAGACTACCTTTTTATACATTCAGATAGTAACCAGCATATAGACACTGGCCCACAAGCTACAACCTCCATAAGAGGATTTTTGGCTTAGGTTTTCTCTTTTCACAAATCTTTCTCAGAATTGCTGTATCTGCGCTCTATTCCATTTTTACAACTCTGAAACATTTCTTTTCCCCACTCTGGTGCTAGAAGCAGAAAACCCAAATATATTACAGCCAGACATTAGGGGAAAAGAATATGCTCTTTCATTTAATCGGAGTAGGTGAGGGTTTAGGGCTCTGTGCCTTCAGAGGTTGGAACCTCTTTAAAATTTATGTTTCTAACATTTTCTTTCTTTGTCAAAACAGAGCACAGATAGTATTTGAATAATGTTTCCAAGAAATGTTTAGTGCTCAAGAAAAGGTCATTGCTGAATCTGGCTACCACATTATAGTGCCATGAAAAAAGGCTTAGGTTAAAGGAGACAGTATTTTATTTCTTGATGGATGTTTATGTGGAGTAATTTTAAACCTGTCTCTGAAAAGCTGCTCCCCAGGCAAATGTTCTAATGAAACACTGTGCTGTGTGTTAAATAGTGCATAGTTCTGTTTCAGCTGCCCTGAGTATTTTTTCTTGAGGATAGCATATCCAGTCTACCCTTTATGAAACCTCTTCTAAGTAGCACCATCTTTTTTTAAGGGTGGTACAACAAACTCAATGAATGGAGTGTTAATCTTATAGAACTGTATTTCTCTGAAACTGTGGGGAAAGCAATGAATAGCTTAAATAACATTTTTATAATAAAGAAAAAGCTGTTTCAACCTGTTTCATTACCCTACAAGAAAATACAGCAAAATAAACTGCCAAGTTTTTAGTGCTCTGCCATTCCTCGAATAGATCATAGGTTGGTCTAAAAACTTAGAAATAGGATTTCCGCCGCCCCCCCCCAAAGATGAACATGAAACTAGTTGTCAGGCCCTAATTTCTCAGCTACTGTTGAATGGCTATGGTAATAATGCTTTAAATAATCTTGCAGGAATAAAAATAGAATGCAAATTGATATTTAACCAACTAAATGAAAGTGAGATCATTCTAGCGTTCCATGCACTCAGGTCATTTTAATGCATTGGCACAAAAAGTTTGAGGGTTGCCCCTTGAAATGTAAAATATTGGTAATATTCAAAATTTGGAAGGTAGTGCAATGATTGATAATTAGCTTGACTGCAGTTGTTAACATTTTGCAATTGCTGATTGAGAATGAATGTATTTATCAAGGTAGAAATTTATCAAATTGGGCATACAACAATTTGGCCACCTGTGGGGTGATATATCTGTTTCCCCCAAGATTTCTGTTTAGCAGCAGCTATGAGACAAAATGCTTCTCACCACGTAAGCAGATTCTACAAATAGGTTGTATGACCAACACTAGTACTAAACGGTTTTCTCTCTATGCCTACTGAAAGGTAACTATTGTGGGCCCAAGTAAAGTGAAGCTGTGGGGTGGGGCATGCACAAACCAGTATTGGGATCAAGGCCACAGCTTCTAGTGATTACAGATGTAAGCAGGTTTGGATGTAGTGTGTATCCTGAAATCAATTAGCCCACCAACTGGTTGGTGAATAAGTGGGGGTTGACTGCTGTCACAGGTCATCCTCTGACATGCACCATATCCAGGAAACCCTTTGGGTTACCAGATGGAGATGCCAAGTCCCTTCAGCTCCTGAGATGGGTATCTGGACAAAAAGTTCCTCCCAGGCTCCCATGGCAATGGGCCTCCCCCACCAGGACTAAGGATGCAACCCAGTGCTTCCTCTGCTCAAAAGTTGTGATGATTGCTAAGAGGTAGGCAAAATCCACAGACAGTCCCAATTTGTCCACAAGGCAAATTCCTCCCTGGTCCCAAATACAGCAACCAAATTACTTCCATAGCAAGATCAAGCATGGGCATGCCTGCCTTACCACTAGTCAGCCCATTCAAACAATAAAACAAAGGCAGGGGGAATCCACTGAAGACTGCAGTGCCTCCAGCACCACACAGCTGGCTTTTATAGCCTCTGAGTGGACCAGAGCTTGTGCTGGCAGAATGATTACCATAATGCTACGTTGAACTCCTCCCTAAGATTTCTAAAAACACACCCCTCTCAATCCACACAAAAGTACTTAAGGAGTGTGTGGCCTGAGCAGAGTTCCAAGAGCCAGATAGGGCTGGGGGTTGTATTAAGTATGCATCTATGCCTGACCTAGATGAACCCAAGTCAAACATTTCAAAGACATTTAGTACATCTGCCCAAGGTACACAACGATAGCTGTTTGCATGGAATTTATATTTATATATCTTAATATATATATATTAAGAAAATATATTTATATTCTTACTGTGGATTCTGCCCTGCTGTACAACAGAGAGACCATTGTGTGCTTTCTTCCTACCTGTATATTCAGGTATGTGTGTATTCTCTCGCCCAACTGAAGCAATCTTATCTAATAGAGAATTTCATGTGAATACTACACATCCTCCTTGGAAAGAGTTATATTAGGTTGAATGTGATACCCTTGGAGTTCATGGAATGTTGGTGGTACTCAACTTACTTCAATCTTCACGGTGTATCAAGCGTTCTTGGGAAATCACCTCTGCTGAAAAGATAGAGGACAGTATTCAACTAAGTTTTACTTAGAGTAGACCCATTAAAATTAATGAACCTAAGTTAGTCACATTCATTAACTTCAGTACGCCTGAGTATACCTTAGCTGAATACTAAATAGAGATGTTAATGAAATGTATTGGTGTGAAGAACAGAAGCAAAGACACTATATTCTCTTGGACTACCTAATCACTTTAAAAAACTAAACTTCCTGCAAATGGGCAAGTTATACAAAACTCTTTTTCTGGCATTGTTGCTTAATGCAAAAATGAAGTAAAACACAGATGTTACATTCTCATTGTGTTGTTTGCCTGGATAATTCTGCAGCTAGTGCTAAGTAGGAAGCCAGCCAAGAATTCCCAGTATGATATGGAAATAAATCTCACTGGGGAAAGTATTCTCTAGGCTTTCCATTACAAATAAATTGGGAAATAATCTCTGATAGGTTCAACCTCAGGAAGGTATTATACTGATGATTAATTGATGCAGTTTAAATGTTAAGAGTTACACATTGATGGCATCAGGTTTTCCTCCTCTCTATTCAACTATGTTTTTAGCCTTTCTTATAAACAGAAATTTTATTATAAATTTCTTATAAAAGAAATTCTAAACCACAGAGCCTCTTGGGCTTGCCAGTCAGAAGGTCGGCGGTTCGAATCCCCGCAGCGGGGTGAGCTCCTGTTGCTTGGTCCCAGCTCCTGCCCACCTAGCAGTTCAAAAGCACATCAAAGTGCAAGTAGATAAATAGGTACCGCTCCAGCGGGAAGGTAAATGGCATTTCCGTGCGCTGCTCTGGTTTTGCCAGAAGTTGCTTAGTCATGCTGGTCACATGACCCGGAAAAACTGCCTGCGGACAAACGTTGGCTCCCTCGGCCAGTAAAGCGAGATGAGTGCCGCAACCCTAGAGTCGTCCGCGACTGGACTTAAAGGTCAGGGGCCCCTTTACCTTTATAAAAAGAAATAATGCATAATGTAGCCAAAGTTAGTGTATGTCTGACCTTCGCAAACAGATCTTTGGAGGAAAAAATGCAGATGTCTATATAGTTTTTCTCTTGTTTTAACTTTTAAAACTGCAAAGAATAGCTGAACGCTTAAACATTATAGAATGATCTCTGCACTTGCTGCAAAGCTGAAGGATGGTGCTAAAAGTGGGAATTTCTGCTGAGAATCTGATGATTGCTGTCCTTAAGGAATTTTCTTTCTCATAAACTGTACAGTCCCATCCACATTCCCTTTAGCATGCTGCTCAAAGCAAATTCATAGTAGCTGCAGCTGTTTTCCACAGCTGCTGTGCTAACTCAAAACAGATGTCAAAGCTAGAGGTCTGACATAGTGGAAATATAGTATTAAATACCACCTTAGTGGTTTATTAAACCCTGCAAGATAATAGGTCACAGAGTAAATTGCTTTCACACTACACTTGTGAACAAACTGCCAAGTCTGATGGGAGTTTTGTATGTATTTGATTGAGATCTTGTTCATTTTAGCAAAAGAATGACAATGAAATGTAATGTAAGCTGAACAATGGAATTTTTGACTAAGCTGTGAGGTATGTTTAAAAGAAATGGTGGTATCCAGTGCTTTTTTTTCTAAAAAAAAATGTTTACGGGTACTCTCATTTTCCTACTCACATTGAAATACTGCCCCACAATGAGGCCAAACTTAGATTCACAAAATGTTTAGGGGGTATGCGTACCCCTGCACCCCCTCAGGAAAAAAAGCACTGGTGCCATCGTTAGAACAAAGTAGCTACTTCTTAGCCCCATTCCCAAGGAAATTAATGCTACTGGAGTTGTGTAGAAATCAATGGGGCTTAAGTGAGTCCTAACTAATGTAATAGGCATGACTAATGAGGATGTTGGCATACTCATGAGGATTTGGGGGGATCCTTCATGTTAGCAGTGTCTCAATGTCTCCATATGAATTGTGAAAAATAATTCGTTGTTATTCTTCTTGACTGTTAGATCTATCCTATATGCTCTCCATATGTCAAGAGTAGAGTGACTGTTGAAATGGTGATGACTTATTCAGCTGTGATTATTTCTAGCCTGCTTCACTATTTTATTTAATTATTTCATTTTGATGATGGTTGTGACAAGTAGTACGTGTGCATTTGATTTGGCTTTAATACGTTTTGTTTTTAATGTTATGTATTTTCCTGCTGGAAACATTTAGTAAAGAGCTGTTTAATTTATTCATGAAATTTATAATCAAAATGATTCAAATGGAAGATTGCTTATAAATTCCATCTGTACCACAGTTTCTGGACATAGGTGTCAAACTGCAATGACAGGGCAATTTAACCGAACAAAGAAAATTGCTAAGTGGAAATTAGGGCTGTGCGATTTATTGATACATAGTTGAAAACCAGTTTAAAGCCCAGATTGCAATAACCGTTTCATTATTTTTGACCTTGCAATACATTGCAAATACCCACTCAATGCCCACCGGGGTGCAAGCAGTTGCTGAAGTCCTTGCCTGCTGCCTATCAGAGTACTGCTAAAAAACATTTTACTGTCAAGTACAGGGCTGCTAGCCAGCTCTAAAGCAGCTCTGCACCCTGTAGTCCAGGGAAGAAGGAAAATGGAGTAGAATTGAAAAGGTAAAGGACCCCTGACAGTTAAGTCCAGTCGCGGACGACTCTGGGGTTGCGGCGCTCATCTCACTTTACTGGCCGAGGGAGCCAGCGTTTGTCTGCAGACAGTTTTTCCGGGTCATGTGGCCAGAATGACTAAGCCGCTTTTGGCGAAACCAGAGCAGCACACGGAAACGCTGTTTACCTTCCCACCGGGGCAGTACCTATTTATCTACTTGCACTTTGACGTGCTTTCAAATTGCTAGGTTGGCAGGAGCTGGGACTGAACAACGGGAGCTCACCCCGTCGCGGGGATTCGAACTGCCAATCGGCAAGCCCTAGGCTCAGTGGTTTAGACTACAGCACCACCCATTTCCCTTGGAGTAGAATTAAGTAGAGCCAATTATAATCTGCTTTCTCTGTAGGCAGAGGGAGGTTGTTGGTCGTCCCCCCGGATCCTTATGTTTGTTCTGTTGGGCTAGGTATCTCCCTCTATCTCTCTCACCAAGCCCTTGTGGTGTTTCTCTCTCTCTCCGCCTCCCTCCTCTACCTTTTCTTTTTTCCTCTCCCTCCCTCTCTCTTGCAAGCCTTCTCCACCCATCCCGCCTCGTGGTTCCTTTTGTGCCACGATGTGGTGGGATTGTGGCTAGGCAGTTGCAATGGAAGTTGTCCCAAGAGGGAACTGGAGAGGAGGAAGGAAGAAGCCAACACCCTCCTCATGGGTACAATGGAGGAAACGGGGGTGTGCATCCAGTTCACCAGACCTTTCAGAGGGAGGTGGGGCGCACACAATCAGCTGCATTTCCTGGCTGGGTTGGAACCTTGGCACACTGTTCCTCATGCCAAAGCCTCTGTGCTGTGATCTTGTCTCTTGCTCCCCGCCCCCCTGCCCACCACTTGTTGATCTTCTATTCTTTAGTTGCAATTGGAAATCTGCTTCTAGGAACAAACTGGGTTTGGGAGGAGTCAGCCTTGGAAATATCCCCCCCCCCATTACCTAGCTTACAACTTACATCTGAGTAGCCCCACTGGACTTCTTTGGAACTCACTCTCTCTCTCTCTCTTTTTGCTGCTATTTCTGTTATGTTTTTGGTACATTCCTGGAGAGTTTTTAAAAGTTTGAGGGGTTTTTTCTTCCAAAGAAAATGCAAGGAAGGAGAGCAGTGCTCTTGGCTAGGGCTGGGCAATGTATCACCCAGTTTGAAGTTCACATCCAAGAATTCAGCGCTCAGCTGCTTCTCTCTCCACACCTTATTTCCTCCTTCCTCCTTATTTCAGACATTGTGATATATTGGTAGATGGTGACGTATCACGATGTTGAAAACCAGATACAGTGGAACCTTGGTTGTCAAACGTAATCCGTTCCAGAAGATCATTCGACTTCCATTTGGCAAATTCCTTTTTAAAAATGGAGAAACGCACCTCGGAAGCTGTTTGACTCTGAGGCGCATTTGAAAATGGAAGCATTCACTTCTGGGTTGTCGGCATTTGGCTTCTGAATTGTTCCGCTTCCGAAGCGGTTGACAACCAAGGTTCCACTGCATTGCCCAGCCTTAGTGGAAAGATATAGAGAAATTTGTCTGTCTACTGCATTGAATCACCTCTCCCCTTCCTTTACAAGAAATACTATACAATATTAATGGCTCAACAACCTATTATGTAGTCTGCATATTATTATTTTACAACAGTGAACTAACGGTGTGTGAAATGTTTTCAGCTAAGATCACATTCTTTGTGCATCTTATTCTCAGTCTTAATTTGGTATTGAAAAAGTTTTATTGTCTTAATTTGGTATTAAAAAAGTTTTATTGTTTTTCGGTATGTAACAGTGCTAAGGTGGATCACTCTTAATAATAAATCAAATACTATCACAGGTTCTTCTGTGGGTAATAAAATATTTTAGAGCAAAGGATGATGACTAATCAACACATACTGAGCAAATCTATTCTTTTTCTTCCAGTAAATTTATTATCTCAGGCTCTCTGCATTTTAATCAGAAGATATGGATTTTTATTACTTTACATTGATGACCTACAAGGGACATTTTATGCATTTTTATGCACTGTAGTCTTTTGGCTTATTTAAAAAACAATGCTCTGAATTCAGCTCCAGAATAAACACTGAAGTATTTCTGTATTTGTGTTTTTCCCTTTTTCTTTCTGATACCAAACTACTTCTGTTACTAAAGGAAGAAATGCCTCTGGAAAGCCAGTGAGAGAGGTTAGTGTGTCTGATGCCTACTGCAATAGCTTCTTGGCTGCATCCTCTTTTCTTGTCTGGCGTTTGTGGCGCAGCATGTGTGTTGCTAGGTACATTTAACAGTTGTGGTCTAATATGCAATGCCTCTCAACATTCAGTTGACATCAGAATTGGAAGGAATGCTTTTTCTCTGTTAGGCCCTTCCAAAGGACATTTACTTGGCAAAGGGAATAAAGATGAAAATGTTGCCATAAAATCTTTATGGTTCGTAAGGTGTGAAGTTATCATCTGGCTTTAGATTAAAGTCTGAGACCATCTTAACTTCTTGGCTACAATACAGGTTACAAATATTGTATTTATAGGAAAAGAAGTGGTTGTGATATATAAGCGATATAAAGTATTCCTTTGGTTTGCAAGTTCAGCATTACACCAAACAGAATGTCGATAACATCCACTATGCTGTTTAAGGCAGTACAAGATATGGAAACCAATGTGAACAAAATCCTGCATTTTCATGTGGGAGAGACAGATTTAAATGCAGTTCAGCTATGCACTCTGCTGAGTGGCATTCGGCAACCCCCTTTATCTCATTTTGAATCCCACAACTGTAATTACTTCACAGGTTGGTTATAAGAATATATGGAGCTAAAGTTAATGGTTTTAATGATACAAAGACACAGAAAAAGTTTGTATGCTCTGGGATTGAGGAGCAGAGAGAATGATAAACAGATTTTTTCACTTTCTATAAAGTACAACAAAACTGAAAATAGTTGATTTATTATCTTAAAAGCATTTTCAGAAGCATTTGAATGTTAAACTGTTATCCAAACAATGTATGTGGTGGAAGATGAACAGCCTTACAAAAGACTTCAACATTCAGAAATTCACTTGCAACTATAGTTGTCTTGAATCTACGCTAGACAAATATGAAGCCAATTTATCTTGTATAGGAAGCTAGCATTTTAAAATTTGTTCCCATTTAGGTAGGTGTTTATTTATTTGCCACATTTGTACCCTATACTCTTCAGCCCAAAATGCCTCCAGAGCAGCTTACATACAACCAAAACAAGACAATCTCTACCTCCAGGCTTGCACTCTAAAAAATTACAGTACTCAAGCAAAAGGGGACAGGGAGGGAAAAGGAAAATAAAAACTTGGGCACCAACCATCTTATAATGACCAGCCGTCACAGTTCAGGGTCAGGAGATGCCTGATGAAGCTTGCCTCTCCCATCTAATGCTGAAGCTGTGGTCTGAAACATCTGGAGGACACCTGCTTGGCAAAGTGTGCTGTATGCAGGGCACAGCTGTGTCTGATGGCAGTCATTCCATCAACTGGGAAACCCATAATGATTAAGCTGCCATCCACAATATTATCTGTGAGGAGGTGGGGCAAAATGTAACTTAACTGCCACATTACAAATTTGGGGAAGGGAGGGGGTCCTCTAATGATACACAACTGTTGGCCAGCCCCAGATTAAGATACCAACACTGAGGGCTCCCTCAAAGCAAAGTACAAGAAAGACAGTGCCCTCCCATGACCAGGGAGGCCGATATATGGCAAATTACTGCTACCACCCAGAAGTGATACCTTTACTTTGATGTTCTGCTGTATATAAGCATATAAACATGTCACATTTCTTCTGTTTAAACAAAAAGGTTTTTTAAAATAGCTCTGATCTTGTGCATTTACTTTTTTAAAAACAAAACAAAATATTTTTTGTGCTTTCAGTGCCTTATATATGTATTGGGGATGGGGAAACAACATCTTTCACACACTCTGAGAACTTATTACAGGCAGCTCCCAGTTTAGTCACATCTTAATGACGTGCAATCACGTGCACACACACACACACACACACACACAGTACCAAACCTAGAAGTAGCCCCAAAACATCATGGAAACGTCACAAAAAGGGACAGAGCAGACTTACACATGGAACTCCCACGCAAAACAATAATTGCCTGTACATGTAAAGGTGCCAGGTTAACAGACTAAGGCAAAAGTTCTTGAGTTGTTCAGTTCTCTGCTTAAAGAGACTAGTTTCTACCTTCTTTTGTAAAAATGACTATCACTTTTACTCTAATCTATTCCGTCAATATTCTAAGGATCATTTATGCTGCTTTGCCAGGGTAGATGAACCATTACAGTATAGTGGAGGGTCCAATCACATAGGAGCTCTCAATTTGAAGCAGCCTCCACAGGATGGCCATAACCTGTAGACTAGCTCTGCACCATCGCCTTCAGAGACACAAACAATTAAGCACCAGTTTCAATCCTGTGGCCCACTAGTTGTTCTTTGTTGATTATGGCGACAGCTGTAAGCACCATCACCTTCCATGCAAACATTCCTGAATGCTAAGAACATTATCAGTGGCTCTTCTCTAGTTACCAGCATCTCTACAGGTAAATCACATAGTGACAAGGGTCCTTTATGGTTAAGTCTGCCAGGTACAAAATTTGTTTTCTTTTCAGAGCTGGAAAAAGATCTGATTTGTCCAAAGCTCTTTATAGTTCAGTTTTATTTTGTTTAAATGCTAATGTGTTACCTGCATATGTCGTAATTGCTTAATTCAGTTTTTGCTTTATTATTGCTTTATTTCTGTTGCATTAAATCTTTGTTTTTAGACCCTTTGAGAAAGTAAAGATTCCATCCCAAATCCTAACTCATTCAAGAAGTGACTATGTCTGCACATGACCCATCTCAAAGAGCTGCAAGCAGAACACTGCAGAAGGATATCATAGCCTGTCCTGAATGTTGGGAACAGGAGGACAGCACAAAAGAGTGCTGCTCTTCTTGTGTTGCCCATTTAGCAGTAAACCAGTAGAACAAAAGCATTCTTAGAAAAAGAGAGGATTTCTGTTGGCCTTGTAGTCATTCCCATTTTGAGCAGGACATCAATGTGGTCTGAAAACCAGGCTTGGAAGAACTGGAGAGATACACACTGATTAAAGAAAATATTTGCATGTACACTCTAACTTGCTGTACACCCACCCATTTTATGCCTGCTATCTTTGCAAATATTCGGATTCGGATAAGTTACAACCTAGCTAAAAAGCAAACATTCCATCAAATGGGATTTCTTAACAACATAAATCATGAAAAGAGTATTACTGCAGTGTAGCTAACAATAGCTAACGTAACCTGGCACATCCAGCTTTTCTTGCCCCCTTGATAATAGAGTTCATGCAACTAGCTTCCTTTCATTAGCAACAGTATTTTAAAAGATTCAGTGAATTTATGTAGGTTGGTTTAACTCTTCAATTTGGTCTCCAATGGAGGTTTCGTCCAGGACCTTACTCTCATTAACATCAATTAGCGCTTTGGCAAGTTCCCTAGTCAAGCTGTTTGGGTTGATTATGATTGATCAGGTTAGCTGTTATTCACTTTAATTGATTCATTTGCAACCACTTGTGTAGCAAAGTCTTTCACATGCACATTTAATTTTGCAGTTTTTGCCAAGGGTTTTCATGCATGTGCCTTTGAAATTGATTTGCTATGTCTGTCATTTAAGAATTTAGTGTGGTGCTGGCTAAAAAGCTCTGCAGGTTTCACACAGCTTTGCTAGTGGTTCTGCAAATATATATATGTATATGACTAATAATTGACAATTGTCCTTGCATGGAAGTGTGTATCATTTTATATCAAGGTACCTAACTCACTTTTCTTTTAAGAAGTATGTGTGGCAATCTTCAAAAGCAGTTGCAGTACACCAAGGACAGCTTCATCTGTAAAATCTTTTTCTTTGTTTTACAGGCCACAATGTAGGCAGCCTTTTCCACATGGCAGATGACTTGGGCCGAGCAATGGAAACGTTAGTGACCATGATGACCGACAACAAGGTGTTAGAATAGCAAGATGTGTTTTACAACTTCAGGCATACCCGCATGGTTTTTATAATATTCATATGACAAAAAGATTAGACTGTAAGAGTTTACATGAAAACAAATTATATTTTTGTGAAGGGTAGTGGTACTATACTGTAGATTTCAGTAGTTTCTTAAGTCTGTTATTGTTTTGTTAACAATGGCAGGTTTTACACGTCTATGCAATTGTACAAAAAAATTATAAGAAAACTACATGTAAAATCTTGATAGCTAAATAACTTGCCATTTCTTTATATGGAACGCATTTTGGGTTGTTTAAAAAAATTTATAACCGTTATAAAGAAAGATTGTAAACAAAGTGTGCTTTATAAAAAAAAAGTTTATATAAATCCCTATAAAAAAACAAAAAAAGAGGCAGTGCATTTGTTTAGCATCATTTGAGCTCTGTAATTGTATCAGACATAATTCATGTTCTGTGTTCTTTTCCTTATGAATCAAAGAGAAAATTTCTGAAACACCAAAACTATTAACATACATTTCTCATTGTTTTGCGTCTGACTAGCACTGGCTTAAAAAAATAATATTGTCCGGAACTTCCAGTAGAGGTAGCTTTTCTACCTCCTTCCAAGTAGAAATTAAGTCTTACAGGAATTTATCCAGCTAGTTGGCAATAATATGAAAGAGCACATTACATGACAAATGCTATCTTCAGAGCTTGCAACAATAAAAAAGACAAATTGAATCAGTATTCTCTGCTCCTGCTGTTTCCTCCACTTCTATGAACCCGAATGTTGTTAGTAAACACAAAATAGGAATTGCCTCACCGGATTATACCTTTGGACTTTATCATCCGGTATTCTGCCTCTGACACTGGCCAGCACCTTAATGCTTCAAAGCAGAAGTCTTGATTTGCTTTTCTACCCTGCAATGCCACCTTTAGTGATATACCCTGCATCTTTGTGGGTTGTTGTTGTTTTTTTTTTTTGGTGTTTTTTTTTTGAGGCGTGTGTGTGTTGAGGACTTGAACACAGATAGTGACCGACCTGTGATCTGCTTCCATCCTGAAAGTTTGATTACTCATATTATTAATATTTAATTTTAATTGATATAGTAGCAGTATTTTTAAGCATTGAGAATTGCCTAGTCTCTTAAAAACAAAATGGTCACTAGAGATCTGCCTTGCAGCAAATTCCAAGGAGCCACAACATTTCAATTAAACAGGAAATAGCATGGAGCAATTATATCAGCTTCAGTTCTATCAACAGTTAAAAGTAGCCACACTGCTTCATGGGAGGCTGGTCATCCAAGACAATAGCCGGTAATTTTGTTCCTCCCTAGGTCTTTCTACAAATAATACCGCACAATTAACAATGACTCAGGAGAGGGATAACAGAAAATAGATGTTACATAACAGCTCCTCAGGTTTACTACTATAAAATTTTGAGGTGCTGTTAACAAAAGCTTTACCATTTCATTCCCTTCCCTTCCGCCAGCCTTTAATTCCATTGTCTGAAAATAGAATTTCATCAATCTAATCTACATTAATACTTTGCAAGAGTAAAATCTGTTACCTCTTCTTGTACGAAGTGTAATTAAACTTGGGGAAAAATATTTTATTTTTAATGCTAGTTAACATTAAACATGGGTAGTCATGTTATTTCTACCTCACTTTGGTTTTGTGGTGTTCCTGACAATTATATACAGAAGATATTACATCATCACCACTTGTCCATTGTGTGAACAGGTCTTATCATCTTAACAACAAGAAATTTAAAAATGTAATAACTTGCAAAAGAAGCCCCAAACGTACATTTTCAAACTATTTTTTAAAGAACTTTGGATGCAATCTATCCTGGTGTGAGCACAGTGCCCACACGCTGAGGTCTAAGAGCCCTGTTGCTACCAGTCTCCTTCAACCATGATTGTGAATGGAAGTTTGTCGGCACCAAGCTCTCCATCTTGCCCAGGGATATGTTTTTCCAAAAGGATGCATGCTGAGGGCCATCCTCATGAGCAGGCACTTGACCCATACTAGGCTGGATTGTACCATTTATTCATCAATAAGCATCCTGCATATTCTCATAGGAAAGTGCAGAATCTATGGGGTGGGGTTTGTTCATTTATGCCTTTAAGTTGAAAGTTCTCTTTAAACATTTGGAAACTAATAAAGAGTGCACGGTTGTTTTCATCAGGGTTTTCATTTTCCCCCCTTCATAGACATTAGTTTTGAAGTGAGTCTGTCAAAAGTATTTAAAGACTTTAAGAGCTTTATTGCTGCTTTTTAAGCATTTCTTTGGGAATATTTCATGTTCCTTATATCCACAAACTATTAAACTGTAATACATTTATCAGTGTAACTGACTAACTAACTAACTAACTATCATTTGGCATGTTACACCATTGTTATCCAGTACTGGTTTATTACTTTGGTATCATAATCTATTGTGTTCTAACATCTACACTGTAACATTTACTAATTATTTTTATAAACTTCAGTTTTACTGCATTTTTCACAACATATCAAATTTCACCAAATATATGCCTTACTTATTGTATTATATACTGCTTTACTGTGTATATCAATAAAGCACGCAATTATGTTATAAAAATAAGTGTGGGGCATTTTTACTGATTGTCCAGCATTTAACTTGTGGCTCTTTATCCCAGTTAGACTGGCTTTATAGATTTCAGCTGGGCAGAATGCCACCTTACCCATTCTTGAATTCATGTCTTTCTACCGTGCAATTAAATACCCTGCAGTTAAAGGCTTTGTGGCCAAAAGCCAAACGGTAGTGCCTGGGAGGGGAGGGGTTAAGGATGCTTTGATGTCTTTTCCTTTTTCTTTTTCACAACAGTTGGTTTATAAGCTAAGGACATAAACCTCATATCAGAAAGCTATTTAATGAAAACTGCCTGGTTTGGATGTAAACAAGATTCAGTTCAAGCCATGAATACTTTCCTTCTGTGAAGCACTCCTTAAAATTCATATCACTAGAACTGCTTCTGCTTTCATCCATCTCTCCTCATAATTTTCACCTCTCAAGCAGACATTCTTGAAAGTTTACATACAGGTGTTGCTGCATTCTCAGACAAGACATATTTCAGCTCCTTTCCAAACAAACTCAAGGATGGCTTTGCTTAGCACTTGATTGCGAGAAACTGGGAGCAACTTTTCCCCTCCTTGGAGTTGGAACACTAAAGATCACACATTGAAAATAGCCCAACTATTATCATTTTTTCAAAAATTCCTTCACAGTATAGTAATCCAAAGGCAACAAGCAAGAATATACTCCTGCTCAATTTATTTAAAAATTGGAACAATGTAGGCCATTAAAAAAAATGGATTTTGTTCTCAAAGTTGCTCAGAACTGTGTTGATAGTAGAGTTTAGACACACATATAGAGTGAAATAACAAGTGCTAGCCCTGTTCTCGACTAATGCACAGTGGCCACATTCCTTCTATTTGTGCATACAGCCAGCCTATGAAGGAGCTCTACGTCTGTACATCAGTTTGTATACACAGAATGTAAGTATTTTAAACAAATAAAACAATCTGACAGCAACTCTTCAAGGTCTCAAGCAGAGGCTTTTTACAGCACCTGCTTTAAGAATATAATAATACAAGAACCACTCTTCACCATCAGACTAAAGTTCCATATCTAGTCCCACTGTCCTCACAATGGCTAGCCACAAGCCTATGTTTAAAACAGGGCACAAAAGCACTAGTACTTTCCTCTTTTTGATTCTCAGCAACTGTTAGTCCTCAATCTAATCTGAGTAAAGATTCCAGGAGTGAACTGGGGCCCTCTGCAATCAATGCTCTATCACTGAGCTACGATCCCTCCCACTGCATTTTTTTAGAGCCCTCTTCTCCCTGCTGCCATGGGCTTGTGCAGCATTTGGACATGAGCCCCCACACAGTCAAAGCGAGAATGAAGCCCTAGATGCCCCTAGACTAACAAGATTGATAATGCAATTACCTCGCCATTGTGAACAGCAACAAAAATATTGGCAGAGCCGCTGACTCACAGTCCATATACATCTGCATCTGGTTTTACAATGTCTCTGTTGCACTGAGTAGATTTAAGAATCACTGTGTGATACATATTATCAAAAAGAAACATTGCTTCAATCGGCTGCACATATACGCACACATGAAGTATCATACATCTGAATATCTTAAAATAAACACTATGTACTAGTCTTCAAACAGTGATTCATTGGTTATGCCACTGCACAAGGAGAAATACACATAATCCACACCAGGTATAGAGGAATGTGGTTTTTTAAGTGATACATAAAAATGATTTAAGGAACAATAACAAGAAAACTAAGATGTCTAGCATACGTTTCTGCAACTAGAAAAGCTATTCTATTGGCATATGTGGATAAAGTATTTTTGACACAGAATATAGTTAAACTGTGAAATTCCCTACCACAAGGCATTGTGGTGGTCACTGACTTGGACTAAAGAATGTCTTTAAAATGAAATTAGGCAAATTCGTGGAGAATACGCCTATCAATGGCTACAGGCCACAATGGCTACGTTCTACCTCCACTAACAGAGGCATTACGCCTCTGGATACCAGGTGCCAGGTATCATAAGCAAAGAGGGTTCTGCAGCCCTCAGCTTCTGCTTGCAGGCTTCCCACAGGCATCTAGCTGGTTACTGTGAGACCAGGATATTGGACCAGATACTGATAGGGTTCCACTTACAGGTATGATAGCTTTTCATAACCTATGCTTTTCTGTTGGATAAACGCTTTAAAAATATTAAAAGTAGCAAAACCAAATAAATGGTACCCAAAATATATTTATTGCTTTAAGTCTTTTGTTATTGATTCTGGATATAGAATGCTGGCAGTCACAGCACATGCTAACAGACGAGCATCTATACTGGCAACAAAATAGTCTGTAGGTGGACAAAATGCTTCCTTTTCATCGCTTCTATCAAGATGTTACAAGGTTTATACTTTAATTTTCCCATGGACACATTGGTGGAGATGACATGTAACAAACCCTTCCATTAATCTTGCATGCAAAAAAGAAAAAAGTTCTCATCAAAATGAGACAAAAGCTCTTTGTTTGGTGAATGAGGCACTGCCAAAGCAGACTGTGGAAGAGGAAAATCATTCCTAGAATGAGCTTTTGATTTTTTTAATAGCAAGGCAAGCTTTGTATGGTTGATCGTCAGATTGTACCATATCATAATGATTAGATACATTATCCTTAAATCACTTAGCTTCAGACTAGGCCTTTGTGAGACCCAGCAACTTAAAAGATTCTGATGGGAGACCGGAAAGGAAGGTAACATTTGGATAACTGTTATTGGGAATCCTTATAAAAGACTGATGGACCTCAGGGGGCAAAACTATGCTGGCTTTAGACCTCCATATCTTGGAAATGCAGGTATGTTTTAATTAAATTTGATTGCTAAATGCTGAGTGGGCTTGGGATGTTACTGGGAATTTTTTAGGGTGGGGGTGGGCTTGAACTAAATAAGGTATGAGGCTGCAAAGCAGAATTCCAAGCATAAACAAAAGGAACACCATGAAAATAATAGAGCTAGTAGCAAACAAGCCTGGTCAGTGACAGTCTCAACCAAGTGGTCAGAGTAGCAGCAGATTCTTTATCACTTAGGAACAGAGAACAGCATAGCACTACCTAAGACCCATCAAAAGGTGTGGAAGAGCAACAGTTTTTTAAAGAAAAAGGGAGATATGCAGCCACAATGAAGCTAGATAGGAAAATGTCCCATAGCCTAAACAATGAAGAGAAACATAAGAAGGATAAGGGCTGAATCTAGACATATATAATAAAACACTGTGAAAATGCTTTTAAAAAACATTTAAAAATATATACAGTGGTACCTCTCTGGTTACGAACGCTTCTGGTTACGAGCTCCGCTAACCCGGAAGGAGCTGCTCCTGGTTGCGAACTTTGCCCCAGGATGCAAACAGAAATCGTGCACCAGAGGGGCGCGCACAGCGGGAGACCCCATTAGTGAAAGTGCACCCCAGGATAAGAACGGTTTCAGCTTAAGGACGGACCTCCATAACGCATTAAGTTCGTAACCAGAGTAAGGTAAAGGTAAAGGGACCCCTGACCATTAGGTCCAGTCGTGACCGACTCTGGGGTTGCGGCACTCATCTCGCTTTACTGGCCGAGGGAGCCGGCGTTTGTCCGCAGACAGCTTCGGGGTCATGTGGCCAGCATGACTAAGCTGCTTCTGGCAAACCAGAGCAGCACACGTAAACGCCGTTCACTTTCCCGCTGGAGCGGTACCTATTTATCTACTTGCACTTTGACATGCTTTCGAACTGCTAGGTTGGCAGGAGCAGGGACTGAGCAACGGGAGCTCACCCCATCGCGGGGATTCGAACCACAGACCTTCTGATTGGCAAGTCCTAGGCTCTGTGGCTTAACCCACAGCGCCACCCGCGTCCCTTCGTAACCAGAGTACAACTGTATTGAATTTCCCATTAGCTCACCATCGCCGTCTTGTATAATGCACTTAAAATGCACTTAAAACATATTTGCAGCTGTATAGCTGTCCCAAGTTCTGAATGTTTATTTTAAGCGAGGCCACTGGGATCCACCAGTTTGTGCTAGTTACAAAATGACAGCTTAGAGAGAAAGGGAAGAGCCAGAGGGAGAAGGGTAGGTAACAATATGGTGGGTTAAGGAAAGAGCTCAGTGGTTTAAGGGACAGCATGAACAGAAAATATTTTGAATAGTTACAAGCTACCCCCCCCTGCCACCTGGCACTGTCATCTAAATATGATCAGCCTAATACAAAACAAACCACAACATTCAAATGCAGTTATTGCTTTGCGCTTCTGACACAAACACATAGCTCTTGCCAAAGTGGTAAACCTCTGTCTGGGCTATAGGAAACTGCTCACTGCTCCATTTCTCACTCTACTCAAACAAAATATCCTATAGCCAAAAGGCTAGATGTCAGAAAGAATGTTATCCTCAACATCTTATTTTCAATGTGAAGGGAATTTTTGTAAGGAGATGCATTCAATTATTTGAGCCCCCATGTGTTTTCTGAAGAAAAACAGCCCAAACACAAGTCTTTGGGAAATCAAAGGGGATAAAGCAATAGTTTTGAGTGTGAGAAAGAGGCAGGAAGTGCTTCTTACTTAGACGAGTGGCAACATCCTAGTCGTCATGTATAGAATTAAAGTTCCACTGGGTCCAGAGGGACTGGGAGATATCTGTTAGCAATGCATCCTTAGTGAAATCGTCTAAGACAGGCTGTGACATGTACCATTTTTTAAAAAAATGTTGGTGATAAACAAAATGATCTTATTACTAATGCAATTATGGAGCCGCAGAAATCAGTTCACATATAAGTAAATAAATGTAAGTATAAGGGAGCAGATTTAAAACAACAATCTATTCTTAAACAACATTTAGCTTTCCACGTGCCTGCTAGCAGCATGGAAATTAGAAATCTTCTCCTGCTTTATCTTGTATTTCTGGATGGATTCTAGTTCCTACACATACTTCAAGGCAGAGTTATGGATTGATCTTAAAACCCTGTAAAATTGTATCCTGAGCTACACAGCTGGATAAATGTCAGACATTAACAACACTCTCTTCCTTGGAGAAAGTGGCTATCTTAATGGCTGTTTCCATGGGTACCAGAGAAGCAAATGATAATAATATCAAGACAGATAAAGCAGGAAAGGATAGCCTGTGATAACTCTATTTCAGGTTCCAATACAGCTTCAAATTAACTGCCATCAGTAATTCAGAGAAGAGATCATATGGTGTACAAGACTTAAAATACATCACAAAAAGTAGTCCTATTAAAACATGGCTGTTCTGAGCCATTTATTTGCACATGACATATATTCCCTTTTATAATGGCACAAACGAGGTTGTGGTATTTCTGAATTTGCTGTGTGACTGAACTGCACACATTTCTCCCAGGATGTTTGCTGACTTTATCTTTATATGTGTTTTTTAGCCTCCTGGCAAAAGCTCTTGGTTTCCCAGGGTTACAGATTACTTGCTCAGCTTTAACACACAGAGAAAAACAGAAATCATATTTCTTCCCAATTAGATTCCCTGTATGACAACAGAATGTGCCAGTGTCCACTGTGGCATTACAAGCTGGGGAAACCTCGTGAGTCAGAATAATGAACACAAAGAACTGACCTGCTTTGACTTTTGTTCCCAAAACAGAAGGATGACTGCAAGGAGAAAGAGATTGCTTAAAGGTGTGATGTCAATCTAATACACAATTTTCAACTGTTCAGAGGCACAAAGGTGTGCTTTAGACAAAACGAATGCGTATGTAGCACAGTGACTCTTTAAAACCATGCCCTGGAAAATTGACATTTCCACATCCACCAAGGTACAATCCTAGCATGCGTCCTTGACTAACACATGAAATAGGGTGGTTTGAGAGTAAGGATAAAATAGCTAATATTTTGATATTAGCAACATCCTTTACGTAAGATTTTGTCTGTCATAGTCTCCTATGAACACTTAGGCAACTGGCACAATTAACAGGACTTCCTTGTTCCCTTTATACACCATCTATTAAGATCACAAAAGAAAGAGTTACAGGAACAGCTGTTCTTTTGGGTTGAAAGGGGGAGAGAAAGAGAGAGAGAAAGGATGGCCCAAAGAAGAACTGGAATGGATTCTAACAGCAATGCTTCCTGCTGCAAGGTATACTGACTTATGGTGAAAAACATTAAGTTGACATAACCTCAGCTGGAACAAGGTGGAGAGGTGGCGAAGCAGCACCAACAATTTATTTAGAATACAAAGGTCATGCACACAAGACATAATCATTAATCTCACCAGCTCTTTTGGCTAGGGTTTCGCAAAATGCCCCTAAGCAAACTCAAGTCAAGAATGGTATAGCAGCAATATTATACCAGGTTTGGGGAATGAGGTAGGACAACATTTCAATATTTGAGGTGGAGGAGAATTTCAACAGAGAAGGACATGGTTCACAGGAAGGTTGATATATAGGAAATACTCAGGATTGTGTCATCTTAATATAAAGTAATTTAAGAGCCTTTGTTGTGGTTTCTTTTATTTATATCCCATAAAATCTAGAGCAAAAATAAGTCAAGCAAGTTGACACATGCACACACACACTTTTAAAGTAACAGGATTTGTGCCTTGGGACCATGGTCACAGGTCCATCAATTTTGGGTGTAAACATATATAAACAATTATGCTGGGGCTTATAGGGGCTGCAGACCAAAATGTCATTTACAACATCTTCTAAAACACAATAAACCAGCAAAAATCAATAAAGATAGTTTACAACCACAACAACAAGGCAGGTTTTCCACGGATCTGAGGGCAATGAAACAATCGTTGAGACGGCTAGAGCGCCGGTGGCGGATAACTCATTCCGAATCTGACCGGACACAGGTTAGAGCTCAACGTCGAGCCTACCAAGTGGCGATAGCGACGGCGAAGAAGAATTTCTTCGCCGCCTCTATTGCATCTGCAGAAAACAGCAGCAGGAGACTTTTTCAGGTGGTTCACAATTTAGCGGAACCACCTGCAACATCGGGGCCCAGTACGGGCCACATGTTCTCCTGCAATGATTTTGCAAAGTTGTTTGCAGATAAAATCGCTCAGGTTCGGGAAGAAGTAGACTCCACCGTGGGAGCAGGGCCGGGGCGGGAGAGTACTAGAGTTCTGTCTAGTCAAGTTGAGTGGGATCAATTCCAATCTGTTACCTCCGAGGATGTGGACAGGCTGCTTGGACGAGTGAAACCAACCACCTGTCTCCTGGATCCTTGCCCATCCTGGCTTATAAAAGCTAGCCGGGAAGGACTGGGCGATGGGCTTCGTGGGGTGGTGAATGCTTCCCTCCGTGAGGGAGCCTTCCCAGACCCGCTGAAAGAGGCGGTTATTAAACCGCTTCTTAAAAAACCATCTTTAGATGTGGCCACGATGGCCAACTATCGCCCAGTCTCAAATCTTCCATTCTTGGGCAAGGTGATTGAGCGAGCGGTTGCCAAACAACTCCAGGAACGCCTGGAAGAAGCAGACCATTTGGATCCCTTCCAGTCGGGATTCAGGCCTCATCATGGGACTGAAACTGCCTTGGTCGCACTGGTTGATGATCTCCGGCGGGCTAGGGACAAAGGTGAGAGCTGTTTCCTAGTTCTGCTGGATCTCTCAGCGGCGTTTGATACCATCGACCATAACATCCTTCTGGACCGTCTTCAGGGGCTGGGAGCTGGAGGCACTGTCATACAGTGGTTCCGCTCCTTCCTCCTGGGCCGTGTTCAGAAAGTGGTGGGGGGGGATGAGTGTTCAGACCCCTGGGCTCTCACTTGTGGGGTGCCTCAGGGTTCTGTCCTCTCCCCCATGCTTTTCAACATTTACATGCAGCCGCTGGGAGAGATCATCAGGAGGTTTGGGCTGGGTGTTCATCAGTATGTGGATGATACCCAACTCTACCTCTCTTTTAAATCAGAACCAGTGAGGGCGGTGAAGGTCCTGTGTGAGTGTCTGGAAGCGGTTGGAGGATGGATGGCGGCTAACAGATTGAGGTTGAATCCTGACAAGACAGAAGTACTGTTTTTGGGGGACAGGAGGCGGGCAGGTGTGGAGGATTCCCTGATCCTGAATGGGGTAACTGTGCCCCTGAAGGACCAGGTGCGCAGCCTGGGAGTCATTTTGGACTCACAGCTGTCCATGGAGGCACAGGTCAAATCTGTGTCCAGGGCAGCTGTTTACCAGCTCCATCTGGTACGTAGGCTGAGACCCTATCTGCCTGCGGACTGTCTCGCCAGAGTGGTGCATGCTCTGGTTATCTCCCGCTTGGACTACTGCAATGCACTCTACGTGGGGCTACCTTTGAAGGTGACTCGGAAACTACAACTAATCCAGAATGCGGCAGCTAGACTGGTGACTGGGGGCGGCCGCTGAGACCATATAACACCGGTCTTGAAAGACCTACATTGGCTCCCAGTACGTTTCCGAGCACAATTCAAAGTGTTGGTGCTGACCTTTAAAGCCCTAAACGGCCTCAGTCCAGTATACCTGAAGGAGCGTCTCCACCCCCATCATTCTGCCCGGACGCTGAGGTCCAGCGCCGAGGGCCTTCTGGCGGTTCCCTCATTGCGAGAAGCAAAGCTACAGGGAACCAGGCAGAGGGCCTTCTCGGTAGTGGCGCCCGCCCTGTGGAACGCCCTTCCAGCAGATGTCAAAGCGATAAACAACTACCTGGCATTCAGAAGACATCTTAAGGCAGCCCTGTTCAGGGAAGTTTTTAACGTGTGATATTTTACTGTATTTTTGGTTTTTATGGAAGCCGCCCAGAGTGGCTGGGGAGGCCCAGCCAGATGGGTGGGGTATAAATAATAAATTATTATTATTATTATTATTATAAACTAGGAGCAGTCTTACATCTATTTCATAGATAAATATACCACACATCAAATAAGTCAGCTGATGTTTGGATTTGAACTACTGATATGCATCAACATTTTGTTGTGACACTCAGCCAAGTTTTGCTGCGTTGTTTAGTGTTACTAACACCAAACAGCTAGTGCTATAGTGTGGAAGAATGGCAAGTTAGCTTCTTGGGGTAGGCACCTATTGGCATTTAAAACAGAAGATGTGTGCCATCTTGTGGTTAGCAATTATAATAAAAATGAGAAAATGGGTTTTTTGAAACTATAAAGACAATCTGAGGCATTTTGTGCAATGACATTGTGCATACAAAAGAGGCTCGTGCTTTCAAACACAAGGTCTTTCAAACTTAGTTATTGCCTATTAATCCAATGCCGTATAGGATGGGTGATGTTGTCCATGCTGTTTTGAAATTTTTAATTGGAATGAAGCTGAATCATAGGATAAAAGAGCATAAATTAGCAACTATTTATCATGTGGCAATTTGGCACTTTTTACATACAACTTGATAAGCTGTGAATGGCTAATACGGGGAAGCCTTACACTTGATATTACCCCAAATTTTTCACACACATGGCAGGAAAAACAATTTTAATCACACTTTCTTTAATTTCAATGACCAAGCGAATCTGTGGCAATAAAACTTCCACTTGTCAAGTTGGTCATCTGTATTAGGAGTCTGTAACATCCTGCTAAGCAGTGGGGGGCATTTTTACCATATATCCAGAAAACTGAGGAAGTGGAGAAAAGATCAACATCTCACCAGTTACTGAGGAGATAAATATGGAAACTTTACTATAAATTGTAGCACATACCTACAGTATGTACGCCCTGAATTTCTGCATTTAAAAAGACACTCAATATGGCTAGCAAATTGCAGCAAACTTGGCAGGATGAGAAAAACAACACACTGGCCTGGTTCACATAAAACATTAAACAGTTGTTTAAAACAAGTGTGCCACTCAGGAGAGGAAGCAAGTCAGAGTCTGAGAAATTAATGCTTTAGTGGGCATAATCTGCAATCAACAGCTAAAAGATCTGGTATCTGCCCTACCTAGTTCCAACCCTGTCCAGGTAAACTGAGGGCAGATCTGCACCATCACACAGGCTGCTACTGCTGTTACTGCAACCACCATTCAATATTGGTGAGATATCCATACTGAGAATGGGTTTGTTAGTCAGTCAGATATAGTGACAGTAATTCAACTTAGTAACAAAAGTGTTCCCTGAATAGTTGTTGCAGAGAGAAGCAGACCTACAAAAAGCACAAAAGGAATAAAAACCTAGAGTAGCCATTATTAGATAGATTTGCAAGAGATTCCCTGTTCAAGTAAAGCCCTTTGTTGCATACCCTTCTATTTCCATCACTTGTAAAGTTTACAGTAGCTGGATTATCGCTCCACATAAACTGCCATGTGTTATCATGCCACATATCCAAGGCTTACTTAAGATTACCATCTTTTTTTCTGGCAAGATTCCTGCACCTTTAACAGGAAAATGCCAAGTATCAATTCAGATAGTGAGGGTTTTCTTAGAATAGAGATGTACAGATGTAGCGATAGGAAGTTTTATCAGTCAAATTTCATTTTCTGTGTTTAACACAGCTGTTTTAAGTGCAGAGAAGCTGGGCCACAAAGAGGATCGTAACCCTATGCATGACAACATCTATCAGTGGCTGAATCACACACAGAGAGACTTTTTAAAAGACTTTTTAAAAAATCCTGGCTTTTAAAAATAGGTCATGAAGATAGGTCAGAAATCATGATAAAATAGTAAAAATACATAGATGTATGCCAAATAGTTCACATGTTGTCTTGGTTTGTAGACTCACTATGACACAGCTGGATAATCTGTTTTAAGAGGGATTATATTATGTGGTATTGTGCCTCCTCATTGACAAAAGCACAAGATGTTCTTTGGCTTTTATACAAGCCATAGTAGCGTCCTGATAAGAATGGCACAGAAGCCCAGAAACCTACAAAGGACACATTTTCCCCCAGCCACATGTACAGTCATACCTTGGAAGTCGAATGGAATCTGTTCCAGAAGTCCATTCGACTTCCAAAACATTCGGAAGCTGTGGAAGCCCTGTCAAGACGTTCAGCTTCCAAAAATAGTTCACAAACCGGAACAGTCACTTACGCGTTTGCGCCGTTTGAGAGCCAAAATGTTTGAGAACTAAGCTGTTCAAAAACCAAGGTACGGTTGTATAGTGTTTGTACACATGTCAAGTCTACTGAAGGCAAGTAAGTGGGGCCACTCGGAGTGAGTGATTCACTGATATGTTCACTGTACATGCCATATCACAACAGTACTGTCCTGCTGCTTCCTAAGATCAGGAGAGTGCCTCTCTACGCCAACATAGTTGATGGCAAACTTAAGAGAACAAGCTTACAAAACTGGAGAGAGAGAATACCTTTAGCACTTGTTGACCACAAATAGAGTTTGTTAATTTGGTTTATTTTTATAGATATCCTTACATATTCTTCCAAGCATGGTCTGAAAATGTAGCTCTAAAAGATGTAATAAAAAAATAAAATGTTAAATTGTAAAAAGAAGTCATCATTTAGGAAATGATAACTCTGTGCTCCATTTCCAGTTGAGAATCAATTTTACATAGTGCCCCTTATCTGCATTATGGTTGTTTCAGAATCCAGCATTCTTAACATATCTAAAGATAATCCATAATCCATTGTAATCAAGCTAATTAGCAAAATGACAGATGAATTGACCCACCTACTGTGTTGTTGTCTATGCCCTGAATAACCTGTCCTTTCTTCACATCTTTGTTCAAGACCTATCACACAGAACACCTTCCCTTAACCTTCCTGATTCTCCTCTCCTCATCCTCAGTATTCATTCATTGCCTAACCTCTCCCTGCTTCCCTATCTTGTCCTACTATAGCTTGTTATTCTATTACAGGTTGCAGATAAAGCTCCCCTCACCTAAAGCATACTTTTTTTGATTGGGGGAAAAATAACTGGGACATCACAAATATGCAAAAGACTCAACATCCAACTCATTATTTTTCATTGCCTTGGTTACATTCCTGAGACAGTAATTTAATAAAAGGGGGCAACAGGAATCATCAAGCAATCATTTCCACTATTAGTGGTAGGTTATTCATTATGCACACTCTCTTTTTGCAAGATCCTTAAATCAGCAAGGCTTCTTAATTAGGGACTTGAAAATTTTCATCTGCAATAACCAAGGACTTGACCTCTGAATTACCCAGTGACCATCAGCTTCAAACCAAGCCTCTACTCCCCACCCCCCTGCTTGGTGGGAATGAGCCACTTGATTATGAACAAGGTCAGATAGAAGAGAAGAAAAGAAGCCATAACCCATTTTTAGCAAACATCAACACTGTCAGCATTTTTAAGTACAAAAAAAGTTGCATCTGCTTGGTTCAATAATTTATTGATAGAACAAGTGTTGCTAGAAAAGCAACTCCATCTTTAAATAACTGTCATAATAGGTAGTATCTTCCCAGGTTGCTGTTTCTTGCTGTTTCTGAGCTTTTATTATAACTATGGCATTTCAGTATTGTTAAAATTCTTCAAAAGGATAAATGGGTACATGTGTGTGTTCAAAAGCAAGCACAATAAAAGCTTTATCAGGCAGCTAGAAACAGGCCTTTCCAGTACCAAACACATACCATGTTTCCTTCCCATGCCCATTATGAAGAATGGGTGCAAATTTGAATTTTGTATAGCTTGCTTTACAAATCAGACAAACAATGGGGCACAATAAACATTTACTGTATTCACTTTAAATAATATTGGACTGAACAGATTTCTAGTAAAGAAAATGTATTTTAACGAAATATGTAACAGAAGACTCTTATTTTCCTTTATGTAGTACAGATGCAACTGTAAGGAGTTAAGGACTACAACTGAAGGCTAGAGTCTTCAAATATATAAGCATTTAGACATTATATATATTTATATAATATATACTAAAGTGGGAAAATGTTGTCCCCCTCTCCAAAAAGGTACAGGGCAGAGGAGAGGACGCAGCAACTACTTAACATCAATACCGAGAAAGTTCCTAGAACAAATATTAAACAGCGGGTTTGTGAGCACTTAGAGAAGGTTGCTGTGATTACTGAGAGCCAACATGGGTTTCTAAAAAACAAGTCATGTCAGACTAATATTATTATTATTTTTTAAATAGAATTTGCAAGCTTGGTGGATCAGGGAAATGCTGAGGGTGTACTATATCTTGATTTCAGAAAGGCTTCTGACTAAGTCCCCCATGATATTCTTGTGGAGAAGCTGGTAAAATGTGGGCTAGATGATGTTACTGTGAGATGGATTTGTAGTTGGTGGACTGACCGAGCCCAGAGAGTGCTCACCATAGGTTCCTCATCTTTGAAAAAATGGATAAGTGGAGTGCTACAGGGTCCTGTCCTGGGCACTGTGTTGCTCAACGTCTTTATAAATGACTTGGATGAAGGAATTGAGGGGATGCTTATCAAGGGAAGTAATAGTACCAACCTAGTATGCCTTGGTCACACCCCACCTGGAGTACTGTGTCCAGTTTGGGGCACATTTCAAGAAGGATATTGACAAACTGGAACATGTGAAGAAGAAAGCAACCAAAATGATAAAAGGGTCTTGAAACCAAGCTTTATGAGGAATGGTTGAGGGATCTGGGTATTTTTAGCTTGAAACAGAGGAGACTGAGAGGAGATATGACAGTCATCTTAAAATATCGGAAGGGCTGTCACATGGGAGCTGGAGCAAGCTTGTTTTCTGCTGCTCCAGAGGGTAGGACCCAAACCAATAGATCCAAATTACAAGAAAGGAGATCCAACTAAACCTTAGGAAGAACTTTCTGAACTTCATTGGAGGATTTTAAACAGAGGTTGGATGACCATCTGTCAAGAAGTATTTAGCTGTGATTTCTACATTGCAGGGGGCTGGACAAGATGACCCTTGGGATCCTTTCAACTACACAATTCTATGATTCTATAAGCAGAGGTGTAAGAACATTCTTGGCTTTATTCTGGAGTGTGCAGAGCAGCTACATCATCCAGTGACATTAGTGGGAAAGAAGTTATCCAGTGTTTATTAAAGGCACTTCTGTAAGCTATCCCAATTTAGGCTGACAGCTAATTTCAATGGACTCATGCTTAATGGACGTTATATATGTTGTGATGCATACATAAATCCAACGCAACAAGTCATACACTATGCTTTGCGCTCTCTCTCTCTCTTTCTCTCTCTCTCTCTCACACACACACCAATCTATACCTATATGCTATTACCTCAAAATGATGTGAAGGCTACAAAGCTTGCATGTATAAAGCTTGTTTGAGGTAGAATAATAACCTAGAGCCATTACTTGCTGGTGGTACTTCACAAACTCTGACTTTGACCTTCAAGAGCTAGAAAATACTTTCTGTCATTGCCGGGTCTGAGACATTAAATATTCATTAATTTTCTTTCGCCAAGGTGACAAGTCTGATATTGCAGGTTGTCTGCTGTGGTAACCAAGTTCGCAAGTTATCAAACATGGAGCCACCTCAAGTAGTAATTATCTTGTCAGAGATGGTTGTGTCTCTACATAGAATACACATTATCATAGTTCTTTCAGTATACGTTGCCTTTCATCTTCGGTTACATTTCTCCAAAATCATGTACTTCCCAACACGAGCAAATCATATGTACCTGACCAAACATCTCCCAGCATTTATTTGATTCTCTTAGTCTTATGGCCTGACTTGAATAAGCCACTAAGTAGGCAGATACCGTAAGTATTGCTAGGAGCAGGCACTGGAAGGGCTCAGCATCCAAGCAAAAGGATCACTAGTGCCTTGTTTCTGGGACACAATGGCCCAGTAAAGCCACTTAGCACAAGAAAAAACTTGAACTGCATAAGTGGGATGAAAAGCAAGGGGATAAGGAAACACCTATTCTGAGAGCCCAGAGGTGACCCGTGACCCATAGGCATAGCCCTTCAGGAAATGTGAACATTTACCCCTTTATTTCTTTATTTATATATATATACAGTTCACTAAAATACATTTTTGTATACATAAGACTATTGTCTTGCTGCAGTTTGCCTGGCTGCCGAAGGGCAATCACACCACCTCCAGTGCAAGGAACAGCCAGCAGACAAGTGGGTAAGCAAGCAGCGCAGGTAGCAGGTGGCCCAGCTGAGCTGTTTAATAGAGGATGGGAGGTATTGTGAAGTGGCAAATCATGACAGTCTTCAGAAAGCCTGTGTTAAGTGTGTGCAATACATTAGGCACACATTCAGCACACCACAAAAAAATACAGTAAAATGCAAATGAACAGGCAGAGAGGGACAATTGTGTGGCGACTATATGCTACTTCTAGTTGCTGTGAACAACTGCAGGAGAGGTGTCCCCCCCCCCCACATCCTGCTTGTGGGCTTCCCAAAGGTATCTGTTTGACCATTGTGGAAAACAGAATGCTGAACCTAAATTAGACATTTGGTCTGCTCCAGCAGGACTCTTCTTATCCCACTGATTTTTGTGGAAGTTGTTGCTAGTCAAATGTCATTAGGGTCATGACTGTAAGATGTTTTCGTATGCAGTGTTAGCTCAGTCTGTGAACTTGCCCCCAACATAAGATATTTCATATCTATGACATTTTAATTCCACTGAGTCATTAAGATAAGGAAAAAGGGGCACATTTAGCCCTGTCCTATGATATGCTGAGCCCTCCGCATGTGGTGTGCCTTTGAGACCAGCACCTTAACAGGGATTAACAACTCTAGCATGCCATATTTCACAGCCAGCCAAGACAGCTTCATTTGTGCTAATGCCCCAAAGCAATTTTGCCACTGTGAACAACTGAATTACAAAACAAAACAAATTTACCGGAAAATACAGCTCTACCAGACATTTAGTGCACTGACCTATTACAGTAAAATAAGTGCTGGGAAAAGCTTCCCCTATTTAATAATTTCTGTGTGTCAGGTTGTGTGTTAAAAAACAAAGATTTGGGGTGGAGGATGGAGGATGGGGTAACACTACCAGCAAAGAACATAGTGAATTCATAGTGGGGAGCAATGTTGACACTAGGTGCACAGCTGTTTTCAAAAAGCCAAAATTATAACATACAGCTGTTGATGATGGGAGAGGGGAGGGGAGGGGCAGGGAACTGAATCCTCACAAACACCTAATCGCTGGATTTCAGCTAATTGGGAGACAGGGGGCATTAAGCACAGCAGCCCTGCCTCATTGGATTGGGGAAATCACACAGACAGCACTTGAGCAATTTCCAATTCTCATCCACCCATGGATACACATGCAGAAGTCTATGGCCACACAAATATAGCTGCTAGGTAGTTCAGTACAAGTGGATTTGCAGAATCTTATTTTTGTTCAATTAGGCTTACTGAAACCAATCTTCCAATAGTACCCTTCTGAAAGCTGATGCAAGGCTGGACCTTCATTTCATTTTGTGCCCCTTTAAACGTTAAAAGGAAGACGACATGAGCTTTCACTAGCACATACCTCCACATGTGGTGAGAATGCCCCAAAATCCAACTCTTCTGGACAGCAGTCATACAAGAAATAAGCAAAATAACTAAACAGATAGTAGAAGTCACCCGAGAACTGACATTACTGAACATCTTCCAAGATCACAATGCCTAGTCACACTACAAAGAGCTCATAAGCCACCTACTCTCAGCAGCCAGACACTAGAGTGTCCTGTCAGGAATAAACATGGAAGACTGGTATCAAGTAGTATGGGAAAGAGCCTTGCTAGAAAAGCTAACCAATAGACAAACTGACACAGGGGCAAATAGAAGAGGATGCCTACACACCGGTATGGCTCCCCTTTATCACACATGCAGCCCACCAAGACAAAAAGAAAAACCCACCAACAACATAGGATTCAATATGGCTAACTTAAACCAACAACCCCCCCCACGGGCACAAACAAATCCCACTGTAGCCAACCAAAGACAATCAACCACACCCTAGGCCACCCCAACCTCTCTCACCACCAAGGAAACATAACAAACATAACATTATTTGTGCCCTGCAACTTTAAAGTGGATAAAAGCATTCAAAATATACACTGAGCAGCTTTCAAAGGCAGGGGCTAAATACAGATGAGGGTATCCCTTCCAACATTGTTATAATTGACGGTATACAGCATAGAGCCTTCATACATGCAGAGGTTCTCAACATCATGCATCTACTAGGCTTGCATGAAACTGACAAAGCGGGAAATGCAGATGATTCATCAGAAGATGAAGCTGATTTATGATGGCAGGAAAAGCGAGGATCCTCTAAAGCACTGAAAAAACACTGTTTCCAGAGAACAGAAATGCACTACATTGCTGGAGCCAGCAGAAACCACACGGGAGAGATCCAATACAAGACCTGATCTTGCAAAGAGCTTTAAAAATCAGCCTAGTTTATATTGACAGCTCCCTATACTTTCGTAAAACTGGAAATTACTCTATGAGTGATCAATATGCAGCCTTGGAATTGGACGCTACTTGGAGAGGGTCTATTGATTCATTATGGTTGGTTTACTGATACCCCTCCATTTGTTGGTTGCCAGTAAGAATGGCCCAAGGGGGAGAGAAGAACCCTACTCCCTCCACCATTTGTGGTGCAACCTGGTTTTGTTGTTTCACTGTTAAGTGTTCAAATGTTTGTTAAAGTAAGTTAGTTGATTAACCGCATTACTATGCCTATTATCCAGTTTCAAATCCTCTCTCCCAAGGTCTGCCTTTCAAGGAGCAGAATGACAGGAGGACCTCGCATTAGCATGATGTCACTCGTTAACAGATCCTACCATATGGAATCCTGAAGGACACATTTAAAAGGGCATTTCAATGTACTGGTATATGGCATGGGCAACCCTGTCAAGCACCATAGAATGGAGTCTTTGCTCCAAAAACACTTGTTGAACTTTGCTCCCCAAGATGCCAAAGGGGAGCTTAACTCTGCTACCCTAACTATAGCTTCTGTTTACTGCCCAGTGAAAGGCAAGTCCCCTTCTTAAAAAGCATATTTCAAACACTGATGTCTTTTCAGGGAGGTGTAGTACAATTAGGTGTTGATTTTAGTGGAATTCAAACCCCTATAATACTGTACTTGGCAACCGTTCATTGATTTCATACAACAAAAGAGCAATGTTCAGAACCCACCTTTGACACAAGGGAATCTACTAAATTAATCTCAGGAATGAAATGTTGACAAATGGCACTGTGGTTACTTTGTAGTTTTTTCATGTTTACTGTTGCTTGTTTATTGTTGTTACCATAAAAATGGAAAATCACCAAAAAAAAATTTTTTTAAAAAACTAATATTTTTATTCCAGACAGACATCTCCAAGTGTTTGGGTGATCTTCTGGGACGCTGCCCTGGGTGCCATACCCTTTAGAAACCACAGTATTGATTACAATGAAAATAAACTTTTTTGAACTCACTTCCAACAAAGAAGTGAAGAAAATGCTTAACTTTTAGATACTTGTTAAAAAAAAGACTGCAAATTATATTGCAAACAGCACTTAAAGAGATGTACAAATTGCAACAGCAGGAACAACAAACATTATCGTGTGACTGCTCCTGCATACTCTATATAGGTTGCTTTGAAATGTGCACAACTATCTTAATGGCTAAGATGGGCCCCAACACCATAGATAATTCTATGGAGCTGCCTAAAACATGTTTAGCATTTTTCTGTAAGCAGGTGGCTTTACTCTCCCCTGCTCATTTCTAGTTCTTAAAATTCTTGACACCTAAAATGCAGTTGGTGGCTCCATGCTGAGAAAAAATATATATATCCAATATTTGCATAGGATTGGCCTCTCTCTTTCACCAGTGAGGATCCATTCATCTCTGGGAGGAAAAAAGCATTTAAATATATTGTTGACTACAGGTGCTACTTAAAATTCTTTCCCCATATCGCTTTGCTGCAGGTCATCTGAGTAAATGTTTGAGAAGAGCTGTATTATTTTCCTATGAACTTGTTTTCCCAGGAAAATATTACCATTACACAGTGTATATCATCTTGTGTATGTAATAAGGGAGGGAGGAGGAGATCTGTGTAATGGTAAATGCACTAACAACTCTTGCTGGCTTATTTAACTTTAAAATGTTGCCCTGGTCTCCAGCTTTTGTAAGTGGAATAAGAAAGAAAAATAGAAATAGGAACTTAGCAAAGCTCTGCCTTTAGAAGATGAATTCATGTCTGTTCTCTTTTTTTCTTTTATGCATTTTGAAGAACATTTACCAAGAAACTGAGTCCTACTGAGTTCAACATGACTTAATGTTTGGTGAATTTGTTAAGTATTATAGGCTAAGGCTGCAATCTTTAGCATACACACTTACCTGGGAATAAGTCCCCTTAAACTCCATGGTGTTTACTTCTGAATAGACACACATAGGGTGGCACTGCAAGCCTACCAACTCTCCCTTGTCATGCTCCTTTGATTATCTTCTAATCACTACATCTGGATGCCAGGAAAGCATTACCTGCTAAACATCTACATGTAAGGTAGTTGTTGAAAGCACAGCTTTGCAAGGAAGTGAAGAAGATAGAAGCCTGCTTGCATTCTGCTGTGGTCTAGTCCACTTTCAGATGGAAATTTGCAAAGCAACTAACATATGACAAATATGAACCATCATTTTACAATGCAGATAAGCTTAGGGTACATACTTTTAGCACACACACATACCCTGCTTTCAGTAGAATAAAAATTGGTAGCTAGCAGCAAGAACAGCAGATTAGCCCTTGGCCATTTTCTGTTTAAAAAGGTAAAGAGACCCCTTACTGTTAAGTCCAGTCACGGACAACTCTGGGGTTGCGGCGCTCAAGCATTATGTGTTGTTCTTAAGTGTACAATATATGCTAAGCATTTTTTTAAAAAAATCTATGTGTGCTTTTAGCCCACGCATCACCTTAAGCTGAAGCCAATTTGCTATTCCTTCTGGTTTTTGCAGGGCTCAGAAAAGGATGCTGCAATATCAAAGTGCTGATTGAGCTGCTGGAAGGCGGGTACTCACAGCAGCACTGATTGCACTTCGGCCTTTGTGCTATCCTCCCCTTCAGTGCTGAATTTTAGCTGGTGTTTATATTATGTGTGCTGCTCTCTCCAAAATGGAAGTTGTTCATCATGTCGCTTTCCTTAAAGCTATTCACATTTGTTACTTTTGCAGCCATTAAGAGCCCAGACACAATACAGATAATTTTCAGCATTAAAGAACAGCTGTGTAATTACTCTGAACTTGCCCCCACTCAGCAAATGGGTTTTTTAGTTGAGTTCATGTGTGTATGTACATGTAACAGAGTGGCCAAATGGTAGAAATCAATAACTCATTACACAGCAAGGTTTAGATAAATGTACAGTGAATTCTTGAAAGAAATGGATTCGGAGGTGAGGAATTCCACTTTTTCTTAACCATTTCTGCTCTTCAAAAAAAACCAACAACATACAAGGCTGGAATCAAGTTGAAGAAATTTTTAGTTTAGTTTTAAGCTGTTAAATTAGATTAGATCATTTGTATTGTTTTATACTATGTTTTGTGGATTTGGGGTTCTTTGGATTTTTTGGTTGATACTATGGAAATTTGCAATTCTTTGCAATATATTTTTAATATTTCGTTTTGTAGGTTGCAAGCCACTTTGGACACAATTCTGTGGGAAAGTAGCAGACAAATAAATAGATGATGATGAGAAATTAGGAAGGTACTTGATAACAGTACCACCAATTCCTGGCTCAATACCAGAGATGGCTCAAGAGATTTTGCTGGAGGAGGCAGGAAATCCCAAAAGTGCCCACCGTAGTAAAATATAATAATAAACCAATTCTAGAGAGAGGTAGATGGTAGCCAGGTTTGTCTGTTATGGCAGACATACATATATATAAAGAGAGTCCTGTAGCATCTTAAAGACTATAGAAACAATCCCACACAAAAATGTGCCTGGAGGTAAGTCCCACTGATCTCAAAGGGGCTTACTTCTGAACAGATACACCACAACCCCATGTGAAACATTCATAATATCATAAGTCTTCAGATTTATGAAGTGCTATCCTCAGCTGGAAAACATATAACACATACATTCAAGTACAAAGAAAGCAGGGGGGCCCAAAGGCCATAAAATACAATAACTATGTTCTAAAAACTGCAACCCAAGGCTGACTACCTCAACTTCCCTATCAACAGCGGCCCACATTCAGACCTCTGGCATCCAAACTAAAGTCTCACCTAGATCCAAAGGCAACACTACCTTCCAACCTTTCCACTTATCCACAATGTGCTATACTCAGAGCAGCCACAACACAATCAAGGCATTTCCCAGATATCAAGTTTGTAGGCTGGCTACATTCCTTTAAGGTGTCAATCATTTTTTAAAAAAAACATTCACGCTTTTATAGAACTTTTAGAGCATCCAAAAAGACGCACGTACTTTATCTCACAAATCCTTAGAAACATTCCTGTAACATAAGACAATCTCATTGGTGAGACCAAGGTCACCTTCTGTGTGTTGCATATTTCAGCATAGCTATCTGGCTGACTTCTGCCAAGGAAACACTACAAATTGTTCTTTGGTGGTTGCTGTTGTAGTTTAATTAATGTGGATTTTACTTTGTCAATGTTTTCCAGTTCTTTCTCTCCTGTTTTCTGCTTTGGTCGTTCTCTGGATGAAAATGTAGCACATAACATTTTATAAAAGATCCGCCGGCTAAATACCTGTCTGTTGAGTAGCTATTAGAAGCACACGTGTCCTTCCAGAAAAAAAGCTGCCAACTCTAGTTGCAAGTGGTATTTACACAGTAATGGATCTAGATGACTCTGGCAAAAAGAACCAACCCAAAAGGTGATCAGCTCTGAGTGAATGTATCTGATCCATGTCAAAGTCATAAACTGGAGGATAAGCAGAAAGTCATACCTGGCCTTGAACATTGATAGCTTATTCTGTGTTCCAGCTTTCCTTGAAATTTGATTCCCCTCCTGAAATTAAAAAGCAGAATTCACATTTTCAGTGTAATTGGCTTTCCTCTTCCAAGGAGCCCACATACAGCTTCCCTGCCATGGCATCTACCTGAAAGGCTAGTGCCAGTGACAGAAGACCAGTCTGGCAATTCCAGATATAATTTTCTTCTAATTAATCCAACTTGTATGCTACCTCTTCTGGTAAGAGGCCTGAAACATCCTTGGTTGCTGTGTTTTAGAGCTAATAGAGATATTACACTGCAAAGACACACAGCTAAAGTATTATTTTCTGGTGTCTAACATCACTTAAAAGTCAGTATTATTTAAAGTATTGATATGTCATTTTTGCCTTTGAAAACAACAGTTCTTATTATTACAGAAACCTTTTAGAACAATCTAGCTCCATGAAACTCAGAAGATAATCACAACAGCAAATAAAACATTGCTTAGACCAGGGATAGAGAACCTATGGCCCTCCAGATGTTGTTTAATTCCAATTCCTATCAGTCCCCGCAAGCATAACCAATAGAAAGAGGTGAGAGTTGTTGCTAACATTTGAAGGACCACAGGTTTTCCATCCCTGACTTCGAGAGTGAAATAATATTTTCAGTATTTGTCTCTTTCAAGAACAAAGTTCTCAAAAGTCTAACAAATACTTTGGTCAGCTTTTCAGCACCTTAATATAATCTGAGCATTTGCATATATGATTTATCAAACAAATATTTTATTGATTAAATCTTCTTCTGGTGTTATATATAAGACTGTAATGCTTTACGTCTGTCTAAAACAGGAGGTATGAAGTTAATCATATTTGCGACAGTATATTCTGGAACCAAACGTGCAAGATTAAATGCTGTACTTTCCCAGCATTTCCAAAAGAAATTTAGTCATGAAACACTATCTACCAAGTCGTCAGGTAGGGTACAAAAGATAAGTCTCTAACACTGATGAAACATTCCTTTAAAAATGTAGTTCAACGGACGTTTCATGTAGCTTAATCTCAAATGTCTTATTTACATCAAATGGCTCCTGCTGGTACTCATTCCAAACAATAAATCCAGAAGTGATTTTAATTAAAAATAAACCTTCCTATCATGGGGAGGAGGGGGGAGACTTTGTAACCAATTGTGCAACCTTTTTTGCAAAATGGAACTCAATCAGATTAGGAGCTAGCTTGGAAAAATGGACCGGCAGAGACATGTGCAGATGTTCCTGGGTGGAGAGACCCTGTCTTCAGCTGGTTCCTTCTTCCAAACAGTGCTTAACTATAGGGTGCCAAGGATGACATTTACCTGGCAGTAAAGCCCACTGAATTCAGCAGAACTTACTTTTGAGTAGACATGAATAGGATTGCATTGTTGGTCCCTAATTGCAATTAGCAAAGCTCCCAAATCATAGCCTATGACTTTTCAGGATAAGTGGGCATCAGATAGCAGCCTAAGGAAGGATGGAGTTTTTAGGTCCCACAAACAGCTAACAGGCCTGCTTCTTGACCCCTTTAACAATGCAGGTGCCTAGCTTATTTTAATGTGACAGTGCAACTAATTTTCCACTCTCTAGTTGAAATAGCTTACTTAGCTAATTGTTTTTACTATTGAAATCATAAATGCAAACATATATCACATATTCCCACACTGACAAAATCAAATATCTCTCTTTTACATTGATAAAGGATCTGAAAGTATATATAAACACATACATACAGATAAAGTTGTATCTCAACTTAAAGCAGAATATGGCCCCAATCATTAAATAACTAATACAGTTTTGTCTCCAAAGTGGGCATGCAATATAGGTTTCTAAAGAATGTCTTTGGTTATTGTGTTTGATAGCCTCAAGAATCTCCCAAACCAAGAGATAAGCCAAATTCCACCATTGTGATTCTTGACCATGGCTTTTCTATTACAATAATACTAATATGTACACTAATAATTCTTCATGTGCCTAACTCCACCCCAAAAAAAACAAACAAGAGGGAGGCATCAGCATACTATGGGGACCTCTGAGGTTTGTACAAATATATAAAAAATGGAGGGGAGGGGCAGAGAAGTGGGAAAACCCAGCTCTAAACAGCCAAATGAGGACTGAACACACTCAGCAACCACCGTCATGGAGGGCAGGAAAAACCAGAGTGGAAGGTGGCGCATTGGATGCCCTGGAAAAGGCCATGGGCAGGAACACTGAAGATGCAACTTCATGCAGCAACATTTTGTTGCAGACCTCACTCGTTCCTTCCAAAAACCAAGTCTGGTCCTCCCTCAAGAACAAAACATGAGAAGAAGCCTAACAGAATAAATAGCCTTGAATGGAAACTAGACATCAGCTAATTCGGTCAGACATACAGGCACTATAGAAAGGAAAGGCATCTTCCATTACATGTGGCTGAATAAAAACCATTAATACCAGCAAGCTCAGGCTCCGCAACTCTTAGCTCTAAATAGCCCAGAATTGAGAACTCCTGTTAACATTTAGTTTGGAACATTTTAGAAATTCATTTTTAACTTACCTCCCACTGTTTATATTCCTTACTTGCAAATGTAGAACACGTACAGGGTGGTCACGACAAACTTTCTTCATTTGCAGACCTAAGCGCCCTGCTTAATAATACACTTTGCCTCACCTGACAACACTATTAACTTTCAGCTGCTTCAGCTGGATTAGTAGGCCCGCTCTAGAAACGGAAGAGGAAGCGGAGCCCTCAAGAACCACTGAGTTCCGGGTGGGATTCCCAGAGTATCCCACTGGCCATAGAGTTCTTTCAAACTTTCCCCTCCTGGAATGCCCCACACTTGAGTGGTCAACATGGCGGCAAAAAGTTTTAATCCCAGTTCAGTGGCCAATCCTGCCTTACAAGGATGGGGCTTGGCTCCTGTTGACTTCAGTCTGTCTTCTGCATTGCAGTGCAGTGATTACGCACATGTAAATCCCTTCATGTTCAATGGGGCTTGCTCCCAAGGAAGGGTAAAAATAATGTAAATAACCGATCAAAACAGAAGAATTATTATTAGCAGATTTAGTTTTGCCGTTTGTTTAACCCACCCCCAACTTTATGCGATCGGGAAACAAATTGTCTTAGTGCTGTTGCTGTTTTAAAAATATTATTAATTTCAATCAATGTGGAAGTGCTTAGGTTAATACTACAAAAGCAGCAGTCAAGCACGAGTCAAGGAAATAGGTGGGGTAAAGTAGAAGCATTCCTCTTCCTTCTCCCGCCACCGCTTTGATAACAGATACGAAGTTGAGACGCGATTAGGAGGCTGGGCTGCGCCTCCTGGTGGCCACAGAAATAAACGATTATTTTCCGGGGGTGGGGAATAACTACAAATCCTAACGCGAAAAAGCTTCGTACAGGTTTGGAAAGCGGGTTAGTACTGTTGCTTTTTCTGGCACTTACGAAACACTCTGTGTCAATTTTGCTAAGGGTAGTCATTTACTAGGCGAGACAAAAATCAGTATTGTCATATGGATGCACTGCTAAATGTGTAAGTACTGTATGGTTGATGTGTTTATTCTAGCGTTATTTCACCGTGAAACCTGCACAAACCAGGAGTAATTGGCCATATAGGTTAACCTAGCTGCGGTCTTACTTGGAAGTGAGTGCCATTCAACTCAACTGGACTTTCTCTTAAGGAGCAGGCATCACTTACAGAGGATTGAGAGGCTTTAGTATAGGGCAGGCATGTCCAAAGTCCTTTTCGGGTGCCTAATCTGGCCTGCCAGTCCGTTTAATCCAGCCCCTGTGGCAGTTTATTTCCTGGGGTAAAATCCCAAAAAACCTCAACAACTTCAATCCTAAAAAATGATCAACTTTGGTCCTTACAGCCCTTCACTTCATCAGATCTGGCCCTCTTTGAAAAAAGTTTGGACATCATTAGTACCACTTAAGATCACTGCATTTAGAAATAGGTGAAAGCTCATGCTGAGCTACAATTCAGAGTTCCTTTCAAGAGCAGCCCTGTTAAAAACACTTAGCCTGCATTTTTATATATACATTTATACAGCTTGAGTTTCTCAGTTGCCCAAGATTCTCATTGTACCACACAAAATCAAAGAATTGTAAAGATGGAAGGGAGCTGAAGCGTCAACTACTCCAACCCCCTGCAATGCAGGAATCACAAAGCATCCATGATGTTATGTACTGAGTTGAATAGGATCCAAACTGCAGCAGTCTGATTGGTCCTAGAACAATAGGATTCAGAATGCAGCAGTCTGATTGGTCCTAGAACAATGCAGCAGTATGATTGGTTAGCAGGAACCACCCAATCATGCTCCAGATAGAAGTGAATCCACAACCTGATTGGCTTACAGTAGAATTCCGGAATTAGCCAATCATGTGCAGCCCATTGTGTAAATAATGTATATAAAGCAGATACTTTGCGGGGACTTTAATTCATTCCTCCTCACCACTATGAGCTGAATAAAGAGCATGAAATCACTTTGCGACTCTGAGTATATTTCACATGACAAATGGCCATGCCAACCTCTGCTTTAAAACCTCCAATGAAGGAGAGTCCACCATCTTCTGAGGGAGTCTGTTCCACTGTTGAACAGCTCTTACTGTCAGAACGTTCTTCCTAATGCTTAGTTGGAATCTCCTTCCTTGCAAATTGAGCTCACTGGTTCAGGTACTACCCTCTGGAGCAGGAGAAAACAAGCATGCTTTATCTCCCATATTAAAGCCCTTCAGATATTTGAAGATGGCTATCATCTCCTCTCAACTCTCAGTCACCTCTGTTCCTGGCTAAACATACCCAGTTCCCTCAACCATCCTTCATAAGGCTTGGTTTCCACACCCTTTATCATCTTTGTTGCTCCCCTCTGCACACATTCCAGCTTATCAATACCCTTCTTAAATTGTGGTGCCCAGAATGGGGCGTGGTACCTCAGGTGGAGTTTGACCAAGGCAGAAGAGAACATCAAACAAGTGGAAATGTACAACAAATAAATAATTTGGAATCAGCAGGCTTTATTGAGGGCAGTAATTGTTAGGAGCATAGCTTTATTTTCCTAGCCTTTTAATTTGAGAGGTTTTGTTGCTGCTAATTTTCTATCTGCTGTTTTATTTTTACATTGTTTTGTTGCCTTGCCTCAACTGAAAGGCAGCACACATATTGATTAAATAAACAAAAGCATTTAACACTGATGGTTAAATTTAATTTCAAATTCCCCACTTTTCAAGAAGTAGAAAAATTTCAGAGTAACTCCACAGTGTCTGTTTCCTAATGAAGAGATGGTGCTGGAGAGTTGAAGGCTGCTGGGGTTTTCAGTTTCATTTTGTGTTGTAATGTCGGCCGTTTTTTACAATTGAGTTGTAGACCAAAGCCTCTGAACAGCTTGGCAAAGGCTAGGCTAGGTATTAGCTCACCATTTTCTTTTTTATATATAAAGAATTTTTATTGATTTTTAATAAGGTATGAACAAAACAAAGTTTCCTCTGTCCCCCACACCCCTTGAACAGAAGATTATATTACTATTTTCAACTATGTTTTCATTTCCTTGTTCCTAACAAGACATCCATTTTACCTGAAATGTGACATTAGAATAAGGTGCCTCTGCTGTATTCATAAAGTCCAAACCTTGTTGAGGAATTCAATGTGAATTCCAAATGCCGTGGCTTCCAAATGCCTTTAGACTCCTACTCAGGTAAACCAAAGAAGGGAAATTACAGCTGTGCTATAAACCACTTAAATACTTTTTTTCTGTTTCGCATGGGCTTGCAATTCTTGCCCCAGGGTAATAGGAGAAACTGTAAGCTGATTCTCTCAAGCATTTTATCTGATTCCAGATAAATCCTCAAGCACTTGTTCATACATATTCATATGCAGAATCTATTCTTGACTAGTTCCAGTGGGACCATTTCCCCCTGCAATCTTTTTCTCTAGCTGTTTGAATTAGTAAAGGTAAAGATAAAGGGACCCCTGACCATTAGGTCCAGTCGTGACCGACTCTGGGGTTGCGGCGCTCATCTTGCTTTATTAGCCGAGGGAGCCGGCGTACAGCTTCCGGGTCATTCCGGATCTGGCGAACCAGAGCAGTGCACGGAAACACTGTTTACCTTTCCGCCAGAGCGGTACCTATTTATCTACTTGCACTTTGATGTGCTTTCGAACTGCTAGGTTGGCAGGAGGTTTGAATTAGTAGACACTGGCTATTCCTGAAACATAGATGCCATTGATTCCCAATGAGATGGGTGCAGTATAAATAATAAAAATATTATTAAAAATTATTATTGTTTTTTCATTGACTCTATATGGGTAGAACCTGACTGTTACATATCAGACATTTTGGTTAACCAAGAGTATGTCATGCCTCTGTAATTTTGGTGGCTGCTTTGAAATCACTCCATTTTTCAGATTAAAAAAAATGGTTTCCTAATTTTTTGAACTAATATAGCACAATTATATTTTCAGTATTTCTTTCTACAAATATGAGGGCTATAAAATTTAAAAGTGAAAGGTTTTGCATCTTGGAAGCCTTATATAAGTTTCCACTCAATATGTGGTGGACTTTTTAGGTGTTATGCTTCTCATCTTTAAATAGAGATTGATTAATTGTGTAATATTTTAGTGTAACCTCTTAAATAACATGTTTTATATCTCCAGGAGGTCTTGTGTGTCTCTGGTGTTATAAATGGCTTTTGCCAGAGAGAAGAGAGCATAATAAGCTAGAAGAAATTCTCTCTTTCTACTGTGATCAACGTTCACTCCAGAAACATTTTTCTCTGTTACTGAGCAGAGACCTGAGACAAGGGGCTGTCTTACTGTGTGGAATTGCCCATCCATCATGTGAGTTAAGATCTATCCACTCTCAGTATTTTGACTTCTCATCACTCATGTGATAAGGTCCCCATTTAGATAAATGAACTACAGAATTATTATTGCGTTAAAGTTGTCCTTACAGATAAATTAAAAATGTTATTACCATCTTTTTGTAATGTTGCATGCATCCTTCTGTAAACTGCGTAATTTAATCAGTGCTAGCAACTGTGTGATAAGCACAAGAGTACGGAGATCCTGAACACATACAGTACAAAATTGAGAACTACTCTCCTGAAGAATAATGAGCCTACATTTGCTCCTCTGTCTTGCTCTGTAGATTGCTTATCTGGTAGAAATGGGGAATAGTGGAGGATATGGTGTATTCTGTTATTTGTAGCTGATAGGTTACATTTTATGAACTTGGTGGCATAGATAATGGAATGCAGAAGCTCTTTCACCACAAGCAGGGACAAAATAGCAATGTGCTTTTCTTTAAAACCTGTCATTCTGCTTGCAAAAATCAACAAAGAAGCTACAAGTACATCATAAGATTATAGCTCATGGACTTCTTTCCATCTCCCGTCAGCCCTGTGGTATCATGAGTGCATGCTGTCTGGAAGTTATTTTCTTCTTACTCCAAACATTTTATAGCATCCTTGAATTCTCATTATTTTCATGTGTCAGTATTTTCACTACTATACTTATTCTAGATGGATAGTAATTGCATCATATTAAGGTTTATATATTTCTTTAAAATTATAAGGAGCTTTGTGCTAGGACTTATCTGCCTCAAACTAGGATCTTGCCATCTTTTGGTTGACCATCAATCAAATAAGATTTCCTTTAGAAGGAGGTCAGTAGAGGTTTATAGCATTTTTTGCTATTTGAGTTTATTTACAAAGGCACAGGCTGAGCATAGGTAGAGGCACACAGTTTAAAGTTGGGTCATCAAAATGGTGCCAAGGAGCACAATGGTGCCTTTGAGGACTTCCCCTGGTCACAGATCTGGTCTTTACAGCATTGCCATGGCATGAAAACATGGATCTTCAATTTTACAAGAGATTGATTCAAAGCCACCATCAAATCATAGGGTAGATCTGTGTTGACAGTTGTGTTACCTTACTTGCTGTTATTCAGTGTTATTCAGTTATTCATGATTTTTAAATCATGAAGATCTATGAGGATCTGTGCTTTGCAACAGTGTTTTTGGAGTTGTCCAGCAGCAAATGTGTGGGCAGTCTATCACTGTCAAATTTAATATGATGGTGATATTTGGGGGATTCCATGTTGGAATCTGAAGATGATCTATTTTAATTCTGCTGAATTTGACTTTTGCCCAGACCCCTTGGAAAAGTAATAATGTGTTTTGTGTTCTTTCTCTCCTTCTGTTTGTCTGAAAGAGAGGAGTAATGACCTGGGGAGAAAGAAGTGATGGTGATACCCTGGGCACTCCTTCCAAACTGCAAATGTGCCCAGGACCCCAAAAAGGTTAGCGATCCTTGGCTTAAACATTCCAGCAGCAAATTCCACTACCTCACCCCAGAGAGAGGCAATGAACCTCCCTAAACTCTGTAGATGTACAGAGCTCAAAAACTGAGCTAGGCCCTCTTTGTGTCTCTCCTAGTCTGCTCTATGACCAGAATATGAACTTTGGTTTCCCTCAATGCTTGCCTTAAGTCAGAGCTGAGCATTAGAAGTTGATAAGATTCATGTGCCAAACTAGGAACTTCACCAACATCACTAATTCTAATAAGGCTGTAGAAGTGTTGGCCTTTAATAGAAATCCTATATATAGTTTTCTCTCTGGAGGAAGGCTGAAAGCACCTTTGCAACAACTACCAAATTACATACAGCACTGAGCTCTTAATCCTTTGCTGCATGCCGAGCTAGGGAAACAGGAAAAATAAATACTCACATGTCCTATAAAACCTCTGTTCTGTGACATAGATCTAGGTAGTAGATACTTGTTTCATCTGTAGTGTGGTTCTGTGCATTCATTGACTTTTCCCACACTTTACTGTATTGGTCTCAGATGTGTAGGTAACATTCATTCACTTTTCTACCTTCAATTCCAATCAACCTATCCAAAATGGAGCCTTTAATCAGGTGTATGAGGTATAGTTTAAGACACTGAAGTAAAAATGGACTTTTCTTTCTTTATTTATTTTTCATTTGTTCAAAAATCTGCTATAGAAAGACTTCTTCTTCTGTATGCTTGGTAATACAATTTTAAGCCATTATTTCCACCACTTTCACCAGAACAGATATTAAGTTAACTGGCCTGTAACTTCCAGCGTGAAATACCTTCCCTAGGGTTCCATTTTTATTTTTATTTTTAAAAAGCCATTAGATTCTAGTACAGAAGCTGATCTTAGTAACAAGTTACATATTACTGCAGGTTTTGGGGAGTCAGCCTGCATAATGCCCTGAGTTCCTTCCATTTCTCGGGATCCTGTACCCAGCAAGGGTTAAAATCTAATACAGGATTCTATTGCTGAACTATATATGCACCATGATTAGCATTACCAAAGAAGTTGTTCTGTGCCATAGGGCAAATGGGTGGGCCTTCCCTCTCACCTGGCTGGTAGTCAGAAGAACAGTAAGAGTGTAGTTGTGCGTGAGCTGAACAGAAAGTTGAGGCACAGAGCCTTGTTTGATCTGTGCTGGAATCCAGTGCTGTGACTAAGAGAGAAGCAAAATCTGTTAGGGTGTTAATGCTGTGAGCCCCTCCAGCTTATGCTCAGGTTGCATATATGTGTAAACAAACCATATATCCTGGACACCTCTGGTCACTGTTATGGATACATTGCTATGGACCAGAGGAGAAACGACCTCTGGGAGGAGCGCAGAGAGAAGAAACGCCATGGCATATCTGGAGCAGCACAACTGGGTGCCTTCTGCATCAGTCTCTACAGCCACACCAAGGCATTGCAACTTTCCAACAGCAAACTCTTCCATTGTCTCTGGAGACAGATGGATCTCAGCCTTCCTGTATGCCACAGTCTCTGCTGACCCTCATTCCAAGGAAACCAGAGCCTGGGTCAGTGCTTGGAACCCTTGGAATCTCTCAGCACTCAAGAGATTGGGGTGGCATGTAATGATAATGTTAAGACGATCAGCAGTTTCCTGTCTGAATTCTTCTAATAACTCTCAAGCAGATGCCATCGGGGCTAGTTTTTTAATTCGTCAACAATGGCCATCACACACCTAGCTATCTATGTCCCTAATGACCAGATCACCCACAATCAGGGTGCTTAAGTTCCCAAGGTGCCATTAGTCTATCACTGAATACAGTGCAGTTACAATGTAGGTGCCTGCTGTACTAGAATTTATGTAGAGTCACAAACGCTGTTGCAAAAGGCATTAGGCTCTAAAAAAAGGAGAAAATACCTGAGGGTTGCTACATTTTATGACATGTCGCAATAGTGTCAGCAAAGACAAAAGTATATCATGGCCAGGCTGTCGGGTTTGAAAGGCTTTCAAATTTGTTCAGGCACTCGTGTCACAGCACAGGTTGTACACTACAGTCAAAAGAGCAGGTATGTGATTTTTAATTCCATAATCTATGTGCAGAATGCCACTCACAATTACATTTCCCTTTTAAAAATATGCTTTTAATGTACATTTCTGATTTAGCTTCCCTGCATCTTAAAGACTGGTGCAATATAGACCCTGGAATTAAGGTAATATAATTTTGTAGAAGGGAAGTATCAAAGCTCCAACTTTAGTTCACTTTTGGCTTCTTTATTTCAGAAGGCAGTGGTTACTCAGTAGTTTGAGAAATACATTCTACAGAAGGCTTGGACTCACCAACAGCACAATCCTATACAAGTGTACCCAGAATTAAGCTTAACTGAATTCAACTGAGCTTTTCCCCAAGCAAGTGGTTATAGAATTGCACTCTTAAAAATACTTAACTGATCTGAACCCCTGGTGATCAAAATTGGCTCCAGGACTCAAATAATTTACTTCTGCAACTCCTTCAAAACAAGCAAGCAATTTATCTAGTGGGAAGCCAGGAATTTTCTGAGCACCTTAATATGAAAAGATGCTGGTACTAGAAAGGCAAATAAGGTGTTTCCAAAAAAACACAGACATAACTGCTTGGCTACTTACATTTTTAAAAAAGAAATTTTGTAATAAACCACATAGTTGACCAATATCAATAACATTCACAAATAAGATATACAGGAGCTTCATTTTAACAGGCTCTTAAAAGTGGAATACAAAGGAAATCAATGTGTGTAGTATTTACTAACTTGTGTAACTTCCTTCAGAGCAGTTCTTTTCCTAGCTTATTTCATTTTTTCATTGGCATCTGTCACTGGGAAAAGGTGATTGCTCCCCCAGTGAATATATACCCATGATAGTTAAATCCAGTAATATTCAATGATGCTCACATAGGGGAATCTCCCCCTCCCTCTTCTGAGGGTCAAGGAATCTTTGGGAAAGGCCTAAGATGCAGGGCAAGGAGGTACAGTGGGAGGGAGCGGAATCAGGTGGAAACAGTTTCCAAGAGTAGGAGCCAGCGGCAGACTTTGGGCTTTAAAATTTCAGTGGTACCCTGTGTGACACCAAATTTAGTGTCCCCCCGCCTCTTCCCTTCTGTTGTTCATCATTGTTGTGGTGCCCCTGTCGTGTCCTCCTGGCATGGCACCCACTGCAGGTGAACTGGTTGCGCTCCCCTAAATCTGCCTCTGTAAGCGCTTCACTCATGCAGTCTGCATCTGCCTGATTTCCCTGTCCTACCACAGCCCTCCACCATATGCCTTTATTGAGACGTAAACCCTTTTAGGGGGTTCAGTAGGGATAAATTGGGGAAGCTTCCTTTGTGTGCGTATCCTTGCAGTCCCATAACATTGGATGCAATTCAAGTCATAGACACTGAGGGGTATCTATGGAGTATCCAAATGGCCAACACCTGTGTACCTGTGATATCTCTAATGCTATGCAATGTTCTTCTCCTACTCCCATGTTACCTGCACAGTTTGTGATCAGTGGGGATTCGCTGCTGTGGAATTATCCGCTGAGACTCCAAGAACATCAGTAGGGTCTGCTGGATCAAGCCAATGGCCCACACAGCATCCTGTTCTCAGAGTGGCCAGCCAGATGTCTGTGGGAGCCAGCAAGCTGGATTCAAGCACTTGTCACTCTGTCTGGTGCCATGGATAAAAGAACAATGGCAAAAGAGATACAGGTGTCTATGTTACCTAGTTAGGTAAAGGATATTGTGTGAGTTCATTTGTTAATTGTGTCTCTTTGATGAACAGAAAGTAATTACTGGAATAACAAGTTGAGTTGCACAGTCCTGTTACCTGATTGTATTATATGAGCTGAAGTGTGAAATGGGGAGGGAAAGATGGGGAACTGGAGAGGATGTGGCTAATGGTTATAGAACCAATTTTGTAACTACTATCTGGGTTTCCACCTCATAAAATCTAATAGAAACAATGGGGAATGTCTCATTACTAGCTCCATGAATGCATTTGGCGCTTGCAGTCCAAGAGTGTGATGAGTAAGAAGATAGGGCAAGAGCAGACTTTTCAGTTTCCTGTGTTTTATGTGGAGGCAATTTACTTTTCTCTTTAATTTGTTATGGAATGTAATTAGAGTCTGTTTCAGAATATGGAAAACAAAAGTGGTCTCCTTGGAGTGCTGTCAGCACTTCAGAATAAGACACTTACGTCCAACCTTATTTATGTCCTCATATATGTGCTATAAAGTTCCAGATTTTCCTGACTTAGCAAAGCATCACACTGTGGCTGAGCAAAATACACCTTGTGTCAGCTACTTGGACTCATTTACTTTGATAGAATGCTTCAGTACTATATCATTATACTGTCCACCATCTCTGAATTACTGCAGATGAAATAATTAACAATGTGAAAATGTTCACCTGCAAACTAAACATTGCAGCTTAAATCCTTAAATGTGAAGGATGCACAATTATCACCATATTTATTGCTATTTGTTTAGCTCACTTTCCAGGTGGAGATAGTGGTACTTTGCTCTTGCATAATTAATCGTTTTAAGCTTCTTGTTGGATAATGTCGTGACCCTGGAATGTGACTCTCCATCATCAGCGGATGAGGCCGAGGATTTGAAGATAGTATATGAGTGGAAGAGAGATTTGCCAGCAGAACTGATTCCTGACATTTGTCCTGCCCAGGAAGATCCAGCAGAACAGGAACCAGTGCTGGCAGCACCTTACTGACACAAGGTGGTCATGAACTCCGAGCCCAGAAACGCCCAGCTGAACCATAGTCTCCCATGCAACATCCAAGTCAGGAGCTACTGAAGCAGGCCAGGCCTCTTTAAAATGAAGGGTCTTTGCTTATTGGAGGTGGAGCTACAGCTTGCCACTATACCAAAAATTTATCTTGCTTGTATGACTCTTCAGTATGAGCTTCGCAGCTTTGCTTGGACTTTGTCTTATCAATGTTACCTTACTGGGACCTGGACTTGTTTGATTTTGTTTCCCTTGCAGGAACCCGAACTCATGCCTACATTTTCTCCCATTTAGGGCAAGAAATCTATATAGCTGAAATCACTGCCTGGAACAGAACTGATACTAGCTGTTATCTCTTCCTTTTTACCAAGGCAGGTAATTTTCTGCCACCGAGTTACCTGAAGTGGACAGAAGACAGCAACATGTGGCAAATGCAAGACGGTGAAGCTTAGTAGTCTATGTCCTGTGCAGCTTTCCTGCTATTTCTCTTCACAGACTTTGCAGACACAAGACACTATTTTAATCTTGCTCATATCTCTTCTCTTGGCTTATGTCCAGCTGAACTTCCAACTGGGCCAAACTAGACATGATGTTAAATGCATTGTTGCATTTAATTGTACATTTTATAAAAATGCAAATAGCTGTCATTGAGGGGAGCAGGATTGGGACCATGACAGGCAGGAATTAACTGTTTCTCTCATGGTCTACCCAGTGAATATTGTTTTTCCCTTTGCAATTTGCATTAGATTTTTGGATTAATGCAGATATCCTTAGTGTCCATTCCTTATTCCAAGGTCTGAATGACCTTTAATGGAAAAACTAAGGATGTGCTGAAGGATATGGCCAGTGTGATTACAGGATTCATTTACAAGGCATTTTCCTGAGCAAACCCAGTCAGATGCTAACCAGACATTCCTGCCCCAGCCACTTCTTCAAATGGGCTTCATTAAAATAATGGGCTGATATAGCACAAACCCAGCTGTTATGGCCACAAAGTGTCTTCCTGCTCTAATTACTGATACCAGGGTATGGGCTCCATGTTAATTACAAATATTTGCTTCTCACTTCAGTAGTCACCCTCACTCCCCCCCCCCCACCCCGGTGTTCCTTGTACCAACGTTCTTCTCCTGTTCGAATCTTGCAGTTCCTAACTCACACCTGAAACTCTTTTAATTTCATGCCAGAAACTTCTGCAGCATAGTTTAAAAAGATGGTGTAAGCTAAAGCATAAGCCAGTGCCTCTGCAGATCTCATGTAGAATTTTCCATTTGAAATGTTGCATGATCAATGAGGTGCTATTTCATTCTGAAACATCCCCGAGAGATGAAGGATGTAAGATAGGAAGGAACAGTGAAATGTCGTCTTTGGACAAAGGATAGTTGGAAGAGAGGAAGAAAAGGGGAAGGAGAGTTAATCTGAAAATAGATATAGTAAAAGAGGACTTGCAGTAGGGTGGGTTGATTGTTTTGAATAAAGTCAGGGCTTTATTTTCCAGCTGGAACTCACTGGAACCCAGTTCTGGCACCTCTCAGGTGGGTGCCATTGCCATTATAACAGAACAAGGGACGCATTCATGGCTAGTCTGGCATCTCTTTTCCTAGAATAGCACTGAATAAAGTTATATAATGCAACACACATGTTTCATCAGAAACTACTTTCAGTTACCTAGAAAGCCTGTAGCTTAATTGTGGTACCTGAACCATATGTATAAGCTGGACCTAAGTTGGCGTCTCCTTCATAAGCTTCCTAGACGTTTGCACTGAAGGTAGAACAATAATAGTGATCATTTGTATGCAGCAGTTATTAAGAAAGAAGGTTGGGGGGCAGCGAGAGGAGAAGGGTTACAAGAACATTCAGTTATGTAGGTATGGCTGCCTTCAATGCCATCTATTGTTGTAAACACAATATTATTATTATTTATTAAATCTGCAGACTACTGTATACAGGTAGATCTCAGGGTGGTTCACAACAAAAAAATACAATATAAAAAAAACACAAAATGCATACTAAAATAAGAACAAAGACAACCCAATAATTCCCCCTTCCACAGCACATTTAAAAGGGTATTGGATGTCAATCAGCCAAAGGTCAGATTAAAAAGGAACATTTTTGCCGGGCACCTAAAAGTGTATAATGAAGGTGCCAACCAAACCTCCCTGGGGACAGCATTCCACAAATAGGGAGCCACTGCAGAAAAGGCCTGTTCTCATGTTGCCACTCTTGGACCTCTCGTGGAGGAGGCACACGAAGAAGGGTCTCAGAGGATGATCTCAGGGTCTGGATAGGTTCATATGGAGAGGTGGTCCTTGAGGCATTGCAGTCCTGAGCTGTTTAAGGCTAGAGAGGTCAAAACCAGCACTTTGAATTGGGCCTGGAAACTGATAGACGGTGTAGTTGGTATAGTACGTTCAAACCGTATTGCCCCAGTGAGCAATCTGGCCGCTGAATTCTGCACTACCTAAAGTTTCCGAACCGTCTTCAGATATAACATGTTGTGGTATTCTAACCAAAGCATAGACAACAGTAGTTAGGCTGTCCAAATAAGGGCACAGCTGGGTCACCAGCCAAAGCTAATGGAAGGTACTCTACACCACTGAGGCCACCTAAGCTTCAAGTGACAGCAAAGGATTCAGGAGCACCCCCAAGATATGTACCCGCTTTTTCAGAGGCAGGGTAACCCCATCAAGAACAGGCAATCGCCCATCCATCGGGTCTAGGGAACCACCCACTAACAGTACCTCAGTCTTATCTGAATTGACCTTCAGTTTGTTAGCTCTCATCTAGTCCATTATCTAGGCAAGGCTGTTCATCTTAAAATATTGTAAGGGCACCAACCCATCGCTTTAGGATAGGAGAGAAAATAGAAATTACACAAGGAGAGCTGTCCTTTTTTTTCCAAGAGCAATAAAGGCAATGTTGGGGGACTTGGTGCCCTCAGATGATGTTGGTCTCCAACTCCCGTCAGCCCCAGCCAGCGAGGCCAGTGTTCAAAGGATGGTGGGAGCTGCAGCGCAAAAATATTAAATGCCTTTGCAGGGAGGAAAGAGGAGGCTCTGCAGAAACACTGAAGAGGAAAAAGCAGCCGCAGACACATCTGCTCTCTCCCTCCTGCAGAACCACACGAATGAATGGAAACATGTCATGAACAATACAAGCCACGGACGTGAGCGCCAGGAAATACTAAGGCAACGAGTTGTTGTTGCTGCTGTTGCTGCTGATTAGCATAAACGCATCACACCTCCCTCCCAACAGCCGAACCCGCAGCCTCTCTCCAGCAGGCTACGCATATTCGACCCGCTTATCGCAAAGCCTGACGGGATTTGTAGTCCCCACAGCAAGGGACCGCACAACCCCGCTATAAGCTTCCGAAGCCAAGATTCCTAGAAACTACGAGCTCCCTTTCAGATGGAGTCCCGCTTTCGCAGAACCAGCCCTACAGCCCTGAGATTCGGACAGAAGCCTTCTCCTCACGCAGCCCTGAGTTGCGCGGTCATCGCCCGTCTTTTAAACGACCTCTTGTCCACTGTTTCTCAGCTGATCGAGCGTCTCCGCCATACTCTCGCGATACTTTTTCAGCGATTCATGTTCGGAGTTCAAGAGACTGGCGGCTATAAGGGCCCCAGTCGTGATGGGTTTCAATCTGCATTTCCGGTTACTGGCTGCATCTCTCTCCCAGCTCTCCCCCGGCCAAGTGTAGTGGAAATGCATAGGGATCAACACGGGCTGGTTTTGGAAAGCTGCTCCGAGAACCATTTTAGCTAAAGGGCGGGGTATAAATGCCATAAGTAAATAAACAACAATGCCACCTTAACCGTTTCCATTCTTAAGTAAGTCCTATTGAATTCAGTGAGGCTCACTTCTAGGTAAGGTGGGGCGCAGGATAAGTGCAAAATAAAATTAAAAAACAGCTTTCGTGAATGTGCTTTAAAATAATGATGCCTTCTACCATAACAAAACGGGTTGCCCCCGCCGGATTTAACACATTATTGGAGGGAAAAGGTTTCTTCTGTACCTTTACAGATGAAGGCTACCCCTGATGAATTTCTGTCTGTCGTGAGGATTTAGGCGTGTACAGACTTCATGTCCCCTTCTCAACTTTACGAAGCTGCTTTTCAACTCTGAGGAAAACCGTTGTTTCAAAGCGCTGCGGCAAAGAGCGTTTTCTTAAAAAGACAAATGGGCGGGGGGGGGGGACACTTCCCATTGCTGCCTCGCTATCTGTTGAATAGATACGAGGCCTTTCAAGAGTCGCAGGCGACTTGCCAGCGAGGAAAGCCTTGAATCTGAGGAGAATTATGGCATAATACCCGTGTTTCTTTTAAAACCCAGGCTCCTTTTCTACCGCCTGGGTGGGTAGAGTAGACCAGAATTAACTCAAAGAGCGAGGGAGCGACGTTGTCTGTTTTAACCAAGCCGTTCCCCAAATTCCCACCACTCCTGCCCCGCATATGGAGGATTCCTGGAAGTCCAATCTGGGACCGGAAGTGAAGTCTGTTCGGAAGCAGCGGCGGCGACTGGGCCTCCCCCCCCCCCCCGCCAACATCTCTGTCAAGAGGAGGAGGAGGAGGAGGTGCAGCTGGCCGGGCTTGGTCCCGCCCCTCCCTTCCTTTCAGCCAGTCGGGCCTTTGCTCGAGAATCCCCAGTCGAATTCTTCTGCCTGGCAGTGGGCGGGCGGGGCGGGCGAGGTCCCGGAAACGCTTCACGGCCCTGTCTAGTGCGCTGACCCGCCCCTTCCCACACTCTCCCCCCCGCCCCCCGCTCGGTCTGCACTCTGCCGGTACCACCCGGAGACGCCCCCCTCGCCTCACGCAGACGGAAAGGGGGGGAGAGTTGCCCCACTCCACACACACACAAACACACCCCGGAAGCGACGGGGGGCTTGGCCTCCTCTGCTGCCCCCAACGCCCAGGGGCCGGATGGGAGGGGAGCGCGAGATGGTGCTGCTGGAACCGGCCCCCCCGCGAGCGGTGAGAGGGGTGGGGGGAGGGCCGGGGTGCGTGTGTGTGAGAGAGAGAGGTGTGGAGGGATTGTTGGCAAAACATGGCAAGGCGGGTGAGGGGGGCAGGCTGGCTGTGTGTCCAGTAAGCAGGCAGGAAGGGGTCAAAGTGAGGGGCAATGCTTGGGGTGGGGGCTCCTATGCCTTGAAAGGGGCGATCCCCCGCTCCACAAACAAAAGGCTGCAACAGTGGATGGGCTACTGGGGTGGATTAAAACCTTGTATGGGTTGTGGGGGGGGGATACCAAGTGTGTCCTGGCACCTGCTTAAAAATATGTAGTAAATGAAAAGCAGAGCATAAACTTTATTCCCCTGTTCTTTATCCGTTTTCATCTTACAAATTTAGCAGTAGTGGTGTTCATGAAGTTGGTAATCAATTTATAGATGAACTGGGGACTGAAGAAAGGAGGTGTATTCTGGGTGATGGGGAACCTGTTTCTGAGGCCTGTTAATTGAGAACCAATGTTAAGGGGTCAGGTGTCCATCCCCTTGTGTGCAAACAACAGGCACGCTTTTGGACCTGTATTGCTTGGTTTTGAATGATTAAATCACAGACAGGGTGAAACTTTAATAGGGTGTGATGGGTGTGAGTCTTTTCTCTTACACCTACATGCTGAGGAAAACTTTTTGTCTGTTTTGGAGGCTGCTTTCAGGTTGCTTGGATATGCCACACCTTGCATGTATTTGTATAGCAGGGATATGAGCAGTGCTACAATTATTACTTTGTTACTGTTGCAAGTAATTGCATTTGTAATAGCTTCTTCTGCTGCCTGTTTCGTTTTGTTTTGGTTTTTGGCATGTCTCCTCAGCAGGGTGACTGCAGTATGATGCTGCTGCTTTGGTTTTGGCAGCTTTGAAGATAGACAGTCTTGAGTGGTAGCAAGGCCTTGGCAGTGTACTGAAGCTTATTCTTGCTAAATATTTTTATATCTTGTTTGGTGTAGGCAAATTTTAGAGTGTATATGTTCAAAAGATTGAGTAAGACCATTCAGGTGTTAATTTTTTTCTGTGGGTTTTTTTATGCCATACTTGTGCTAGTCTGGGCCAAGAGCTACTTGTGTGTACTGCATTCATATATAATTAAGAAGCCAGGGTTGCCTTGCTTCAGGAGAACTGATCTTCACTACAAGCCGAAAAAGCTATGAAATGTCAGGGCATTGTTGTAGATGGGAAACTGTGTCGCCTGTTTGCCTTTTTTATTTTGTTTCTCTTCTGGGTAAGCCAACCATACAAATAAGGCAACAAAACAACTAGCCTTCCTGCCCATATGTACCTCTGGTAGTTATTTGTGGCACAAAGGAAATGGAGTAGAGAGAATCAGTGTTTGTAATGTTTTCATGCCTAAGTAACCCAAAGAAAATGCTTATATGCCTCTGGTTGTGATAAAGGGATTTTCCATTGTGGTGATGCAGTGAAATAATGCTCCACCTGTAAAAGTAAAATTATGATGATACAACTTTTAAAAAATATGAGGCAGGTGGAAGGCGATGTGAGTTGTAATACTTGTTGCCTGTAATGTGAGTGTGTTATGTTGTAGGTGACTGTGGAACTTGCACAGCCATATTTTTTGTTGCACTGTTGCAGTTGGTACATTTGGTACATTAGCTAGGATAAAAACTGCATTTCCCTAGTGATATTGTACTCAGTGGTAGATACATGTGATTTCCTTACAACAGAAGCACTACCTGTATTACAGAGACCTTCAACCCCTACGATTAGATCTATTCTTATAAAATTATAAACTGTAGTATAGGGGTTTCCAAGCTGTAGTCTGTGAACCACCAGTGGTCCGCAGGCTTCATTTAAGTAATTCATAGAATATCTGTAAAAATACAAATAAAAATCACACATTACCTAGCATAGTACTTGTCAATTGTTACAGCAGGCAGAAAAACCATTAGGTTGTTTGACAGATTTTAATAAATGTTCAATTAGTCCATGGGGACAAAGGTCTGGAGGCAAGCACAGTAGTGAAGAATACAAAATTATTCTAATTGTGTATTATTCCATCCCAAGTGCTTATGTATATTGTTTCTACCAGTGTAGAGGCAAGAGAAAGCATGGATATAACTTTATAAATATATGTATAATGTAATACCAAATCTAGAATTTGGTACATTTAGGAAGCATACTTTGAGATGGAGATAAGTACTGATAATCATATTGGAAGTGTAGTAAAAATTGCAGTTTAACTTTTGTGTTTTGATAGATGTATGATGCCATCTGTGCCACTTTTGATGTGTGAATTGAAGTGGAAGCAAGATTCTCTTGGGACATTCAAAAGGCGACAATAAAGAATAAAATGAATCCTTTAAAAAACTGAATAATCTTTTAACTAAGATTTCTCCACATGAACCATTATATCTTTAGCCCTATGTCTTGTGAGACCTTTTTCACTTTTAGTGAAGAATTTCTGCCAAGCAGAGCAGTATAACAAACTTTGTGGCCAGCTGCTCCCAAGCATTGTAAACTGGGGTTTTTCTAGGTTATCTTCTAATTCTCTGTCAGTCAGTGAAAAGTATTACCTTCTGTAATCTTCACATATTCCGTTTCATAGGAACACAATAATACATCTTGAGTCTATTAATTTCAAAATAAAAGAGCTAGATAAATTAAAAACAAAATATATCAGCTGCCGTTTACAATGAAATAGATATGCAATGATGAGTATAAACTAGAAACAACTGTTTTAAGGCATTGTCTCTCTATCTTTTAGTAAGTTCTAGAGTGCTAGCCAGAGATGTAAACTTTCTGGAAGTCTTTAAATTGTGTAAAAGCAGAAATAATGGGAATTGAAACTTCTGTAATACTTATTGTACTATTTGGAATATTTATCAATTTTAATACTTCAAGTGTCTTAGTTTTGTACAAGCAAAATTGCTAATTGGATGTAAGGTAAAGTTAAAGGGACCCCTGACCATTAGGTCCAGTCATGGCCGACTCTGGGGTTGCCGTGCTCATCTCGCTTTATTGGCTGAGGGAGCTGGCGTACAGCTTCCGGGTCATGTGGCCAACATGACTAAGCAGCTTCTCTCGAACCAGAGCAGCACACAGAAACGCCGTTTACCCTCCCACCGGAGTGGTACCTATTTATCTACTTGCACTTTGACGTGCTTTCGAACTGCCAGGTTGGCAGGAGCAGGGACTGAGCAATAGGAGCTCACCCCGTCACGGGGATTCGAACCACTGACCTTCTGATCGGCAAGTCCTAGGCTCTGTGGTTTAACCCACAGCGCCACCCACATCCCCCTGGATGTACTGTACCCAATTGTAATGCACTTTCTTCTGGGGTTCTCACTCAAACATTCAGATGGTGTTTTTTTAAAGGCTTTGGTACCCACAATAGGTCTTTTGCAGTTTTTGTCCTACCATCTTCTGACTGTTTTATTTTCCAGCAAGGCAGAGCAATAAGGTGCATGTTTCCCCAGTCTGTAAGAGGATGTCCATTGAGGGGTAAGATGAGAAAGTTGGCCACAAGGAAGGGGCCAGGTCAAAAGAAAGCAGAATCAAGTTACTTGCTTCTAATCTACTAGTACCTCAAAATCAGGCTAGAAGTCGCCAGAAGAAGGCAAGTAGCAAATCACACGTATTGAAAGCCTTGTATAATCCTCTCATGAAGATGCCACATCCTCTAAATGCAGAAGTGCATTTAGAATTTCAGTGTTATAGATGTCATAATTATCATTATTTAATGCTGCAGATTGCCTTACATTTGAAAAGTTTATTTTCTACCCTGCCTTTCTTCCGTCATGGAGTAGAGTTGTCTCCATTATATCCACAATTACTAGCTAACATCTTACCCCAAATCCTGCTTTAGCCCTACTATCTTTGGGCATAGACTTGGACTCCACTCTGCACCACAAAGAACATGTAGGCTTCTTACTGACTGCAGCACGATTAGCGATAGCTTAACAATGGGAAAACCAGACTGAAATACCCCTGAATATATGCGAAAATAATAGCTGGGATCCAGCAATGTCTGAGCATCTCACCAGACGCAGATGAGCAATTAAAGTTATAACAGAAAGAGACACCTTCCAAGAAATGTGGACCCTTTTCTTTAACTATGCTAATGACCCAAATCAAGACCTTGTTGTACCAACTGATCAGTCTTCTTAGTGGAGATGGTATGTTCAGTAATATGTTTGAACATTGAATGTGTAAGCTTATGTCTAAAGCCAATGGATAGAAGAAACACCATTAGCTGTACACCTGGATGAGTGTTTAATGGTTCTTGTACTTGTATTTGTTAAAAAACCAATAATAATTGTGTGTTGTTGTTTTTTTAAAAAAAGACTGGAAATTGGATTCTCAACTTTAGACCCCATGTAGCTTTTAAGCTAACCAGGTAACCATGGCCACATCTGAACCTATTTGTATGTGATTGAAGTAGTATAAAAACAGTAATTTATTATTGGTTGGGCAGTTAGTAACAGGATGTTAGATTTCCCCTCCCCTTTCTAATTCTCCAGTAGTGGAGAGAGGTGGTGGTGTCATCTTTGTAGGAACCTGGGCAATGCATATAGAGATGCTGTTGTGTGTTAAGTGAAGGGTGGATGTGATGTAGCAGGGAACAGTTCTGGAGATGCTGGAAAAAGGGAATATATGGTTTGTTGTAGGTAATCTGCCACTAACTCTACACAGCCTGCAAAACTGTTCTATGATTTCTTGCTTGTGAAAGCAATCTACATCCTGACTTCAGATCGCGTTTGACCATTTGTTGTAGAGCAGTAGGACTGAACATGGAACTGGAATTTTAAGCTGGCTGTGCAGCAGCCTCTTCATGGGGCTGTCTTTGCATGCTAGCTGTCAAACTATATGGTGCACCTCTTACTATAAGTGAGGCAGCACTTGGCCTGGAAAAGCTAAAGCAATACAACTCTTTTATTTTCACATTGCAGAATAGTATCTGGAGTCACATTAGTGAAGTATCATGGGGAACATGACAGTGGTAGTTTGAATGAGTGCCACAAGTTGTATCTACACCGTTGCCTGCTTTTAGTAATTTTTTGGGATTGCTGTGATCATGGCTTCTGAGGACCAACTCGCACAGTTATACTTTACCACTTACATTGTAGGATTGGGATCACTTCTAACAGTAATCAGGTGTACAGTATTTTCTGAACCCATGTTCTGCACTATTCCGGAACAGAATCCAGCATTCATAAATAAGTAGAGAAGCAAACAATGGATAATTTCTTCATTATCCTCTTATTTTAAAATCTATCTTTGTGCATTTGTGTGCCTCTGTTTCGTATTTGTAGTTACAGTCATACCTTGGAAGTCAAACGGAATCCGTTCCAGAAGTCCATTTGACTTCCAAAATGTTTGGAAACCAAAGCGTGGCTTCTGATTGGCTGTAGGAAGCTCATGCAGCCAATCGGAAGTACCATCAGACGTTCGACTTCAAAAAATAGTTTGCAAACCGGAACAGTCATGTCCGGGTTTGTGGTGTTCGGGAGCCAAAATGTTCAAGAATAAGCTGTTTGAAAACCAAGGTACGACTGTATTTAGCTTATGCATTTCTTGTACAATTCTGGTGTTGGGAAGCAGACATATTTGTGAAGATTCTCTAGTAACAAAATACTAATTGTAGTCTTGCCTGAAAAATTCAGTACTTGAAATAAATGAGTTTTACGTTAGACTGTGCTAAGTATTTCTTCCGGATTTTGCAAAAAAGTATCTTTTGAGTGCATGTTTGGGAGACAAAGTATGTGAATGAGAGACGGAAATGGAGCATATTATTGTTTGTTGGACAGGGGTGGAGAAAACAGTTCTAACTTGTTCCACTGTCAAATCTGGGATCTTCTGTCTGGATCCTTGAACTGCATAAGTGTAACACTTCACCACTTCAGCAAATGCTGAAACGGGAGTTTGAATTAGGTCAAATCCTTAAACTGTAATCTCCTACCACTTATGTTTAGGAATATGTAGCCAATGATAGTAACATCTACTGAAGCCGCTTCATGCTTGGTTCCTCTCAAATGTATTGATCTGTATTTGAATGTTAGTGGCAATGCTGACAGCATGAGTGTATGGCCAGCCAAATTTCATTCCAGTGAGATTTTTACATTTATAAAGATTATCTCTCTAGACTGTCAGATGTAAATGTTGCAGTATACCTTCTTCCCTAACTGATGTGGAAGGACTGAACTGTGCATTATGCTATACAATGCAGCGATCTTTATGTTACGGTCCAGTTCGGGAGTCAGAACTGGAGTGCTAACATATTAAATAGCATTGCTGTGTGTTCCAAGGTGATCAGGCCTGAGACACATCCTGGGATCTCTCTGTGCAATGGGATGCCAAAACAAACACCTACAGCCTGGGATCTTACTTTGCCAGTGAATATATGGACACACAAGCAGACCAATAATGAAATTCCTACTTGACCCAAGTTTTCCACAGCTAGTGCATCCTCTCCCTCATGGAGAAATGGGGACTAGAAATTGGATGGAAGGAGTTATCCTACCTAAGCAGACTGGCCCTCATCCACACCAATACCAAGGATGGGGTAATACTCACACAAAGAATCCTGGCTAGGGACCCTTGTAACAAATTAAAATAGGGAAAGGGTGAGGCATGAGAGAAGGAAATGCTGTAGACACATTACTTCTTTGAGGGTTCACTGTGTGGGCTTCTTGGAATTGGCACTGAGAGAGAACTGTCTTTATACAGGTACAAAATGGAGAACAAAGCCCTATCTCTCGGGATCCAGAATGCCATAAGTCTGCGGAAACAACATTATCCATTGCCAAAATCCAGGTCTTCACACACATGGGAACATCCATTATGTAGGCCTAGATTCTCTGCATATTAAAGTAGCAAAGTCCAGATTACTTGCATCACAGTTGCAGCTTGATTTTCACACCTCATATCAACTAGTCCCAGCCGCCTTTTTTGCTTCCAACCTTTGAAAGGGAAGAACCATTCACATTCCCCACCCCGACAAATGTATCAATTCTGCTTATGTGGTCACTAAGCAGTTACTAAGGCTACTTATCTTCAAGGTTGGATTGCTTCTGCACAGCTTCATTTACTGTACTTAGTTTCTCATCTATCTGGGTTACATACATGTACTTAACTTTAAAATGAAAGGATAGGACAGAATTAAGAAGTTTTATATATGATATGTAATATTATATATACTATAGAATGAATACAGTATATCATAAGCATAAATACTTCAAATATTTACTTACCAGGTTACCAAATACACAAGGTACATTTAGCAATGTTTTCAGATACATGGGTCACCCACCTCTGCTTGCCATTAATTTGGGAAAATCCAAGTAACTATTCATGTTAGTTTTGAAGTGTATATTCAGAGTGTGATTTGCTATGTAGTTCCTCTTCTATTTTGAACTGGAGAGAGATCTAAAGGTGAGGATGGTAGAGATGTACTGGTCCCAAGCTCTCTTGCTAGAAGAAGCATAATTAAGAAAGTTACTGTTGGGAGGGACAAGCTTGCTCATGTCTCATTTATTTGAAGATTCCTGTCCCAAGTCTAGGAAAAGAAAGTTGTTTTCAAGTACAGTCCTATAGAGTATATGTTGTAATTACTCTTCACTGTGGCATTGAGTGATGAAAGTCATGGCCTTATGAAATAATAATCTGAGACTTTGATATTCATATGTCCTTCAGATATGTATATGTTTTTGTGTGATTGTCTAAATCATGTTAAATTATTTCTTCATTTTACTGTATTTGTATTTATAGAAGATGCCAAAAGCATCAGAAGAGCATAGCCACTGGGAAGTCGCCTGTTGACTGCTATTTTCTTAGAGTCTTGAGGCTAACATCAGTCTGACATGGCACAGAGCAGCCAGCAACTCGACATGCAAGTACTCCATGACCTCCGGCAACATTTCCCTGAGATCCCACAGAGTGTGGTGTCACAGTGCATGCTCCAGGTAAGAGATAAAACAGTGGTTTCTCTTTGAAAAGAATTCATTGTAATATGCTAGTAAGATCCACACACAATTTCATCCTCTTTGTTTCTAAAAGATAAAGGCTTTTTTTGCCACAAGGGGTTGAGGGTGAAAACTTAATTCCAAGCTAGGTCTTCAGGCTTCCCATAGCATACTTCATTATATGTTAACACAAAGATTTTCAACTTTTTTGAGTCCGTGGCTCCCTTGACCAACTACATTCTTTCTGTGGCTCCCCTGTGGGGAAATGCGCTTTGAGTCTCAGGAGCTTATTTATGTTGCCCCTTGCCTGCTGAGCTGTCAGCCCCTCACCCCTTTGGGACACCTCTCCTCAGGAATCCTCACCTGCCTGCTTGCTTGCTTGCTTGCTTGCTTACTCACTCCAAGGCCACCTCAGCTCCTGGCAACCAGCACCTCCTGCCCTGCCCTTGTAGCAGCATTCACCTAGAGAACTTGTAGCCAGGGCCGGTGCAAGAAACCGCTGTGCAAGCCTTTGGAGGGCACCAGAGGAGGGGAAAGAGGCCAGGGCTGCCCATGGTGCACCTGACCACCATCTGAAGTGCCCCAGGGTGCCATGGCGCACTGGTTGAAAACCACTGTTAACATATCTTTCACTAATATAGATTCTACTCATACCACTTTAATTTAGTTAAAAATCCCATTTCATCTAATTAGCACAGGTACAGGTTGTGTCCTGTTGAGATCAGCGAGATTAAAACAATGGTTAAGCTCTTAAATGCTATCTATCTATCTATCTATCTATCTATCTATCATCTACCTATGCATTTTCCTCTAGTCATCCACAGGGCATTTTGTGTTCTAATTTAAATAATTGTATTTTATTATCAATGTATTATTTTAAGTGGAACATAAAATGCCCATGGGGGGAGCAGAAAGAAATAAAATGTGTGGCAAATAAGTATAGGCATGTAATCTGCAATCAGGAGGAATGAAAGATAAGCATGCCTGGGTCCTTTTAAAATCATCCTCATTCCAATATGAATGTTGGTAGTTCTTGTGCTGTTTAGCTGTGATAAGATTTTAAACCAAGTATTCCTATATAAAATAAAATAGTGTTTTGCAAATATCACTAAACAATTTGCATGGGAGTTTTTCAATGACTTGTAGAGGAAAGGGGAAATTTTTAAAGCAAATAAGGTATTTCCTCCCTGTAGTATAAACTCCTAAGGTGGAATTCTCTCACAGTAAGATACCTGTTACATTTTTGTTTTGTTTGTGTGTGTGTTTTAGTAATACTGCCCTGAACACAGTTAAGTGATTTCAGATGGGAACAATGCCAGAATAAGAAAGGTGCGTGCTTTTGATGCCAAGACAGTAAGAAAAGGTTCTGTAGGTAGGCAGTTGCAAGAGCCAGGAATGGCCTCAAGAAACAATGAATGCACTGGTTTGAGGCCTTAGTAGAAAGATTGAGGCTGTTTAGCTACTTGGCAAACACATTTCCAAATACTTATTTTGATTTTTCTACCCTTCAGTAAGGAGGAAAATTTTGTTTGACTCAGAGTATTATGATTTAAGCTTGGAGTGTTGGCATATCTGGGGAAGTTCTTTACCAGACCTTTCCACAGATGCTCCCTTTTCCCTCTCCCTCAATGAAGTGTTCAGGAAACCAGTCTGGTAATGGCAGAAGTTGTGTAGGCCTGATCCTTAAGACCTTGATGCTCCTGCCATTGAGCTTATCAAAAACAATACTTTGGGAGTTATAGCTCTTGTGGATCCTGGGGTAGTGGATGGTCAGGAGCCTCTAGATCTTATGGATGAAGCCTATAAACCTGTCACCAACCATCTTTCCCCATCTTGAAGGGTGGGAATGTGGTGGGCAATGACCCTATGGAACTCCCCATCCTAAAATTCAGATATTTCATGCTACAGGTAAAGCTTTAGAATTTCCAAATATTTGTTTGACTTGATAAGTGATAGGGGGTGTCTTATACACGGGGGCGTGTTATACATGGAAAAATATGGTATTCCACTGACCTCTGACAGTATTGCAAATTAACATTTTCTGAAAAAGCAAAATAAAATATTTTAATGGTTCATGATAAAATTATAAGAAGTTTGCTATAGTCTTGCACATGGAAAAGGGAACAAAAGCATAGGAATAAAACAATATTGAAGAAAAAACATTCTTCTAAATTAAAGACACATACACAACAGGCGGCTTGGAGGAGGCATCTCACTGGAGGCTGCATTGGCAGATTCCTTGAAACCCAAGCACAGCAGAGTTTAGATCTCAGTATTCTGCACTTAGCAAACTTCAGTGTGTTCAATCCTGTTGATCACAATTTGAAGAGAATGTCAATAAATTTAAGAGGTTTCATTAGATATCAACAAAGAGTAGATTTTAAAGCTTACATTATTAGGAATCATTTAATATATCCCTCCAAATGTTTTTTGACCAGTGTAGTTATTGCTTTTAGAGATGCTTGAACGTTGTATGTCTCCCACCTGCTCCTGTTTCCTCACTTTCAAGCTACAAATAAGGACAACATTTAACCTTTCCCATCAATTATGAAAAGAGAGAGAGAATAAATGTTGTAAACAGTGGGAAGCTTATTCGGGAAAGGGGGTTTGGATAGGCAATATTTTCACTGAAAATCTTATTTCTAATGTTCCCATAACGCAGCCCTTTTATTGACATGTTTATATTTTTTAAAAATGAAACAATGCGTGCTGAAGAAACGTGTGACGATTTTGTTTCCTGGCTATGATTGGCAGGTGTAATCTTAGAAGAAACTGGAGCTGGGCTGAAATTATGGTGGTGGGGGAGAAAAGAGAATGGATTTTAAAATTTGGGGAGGGGAGGAGGTAAGTTTCCCCAAAATGTTGGGGTGGAGGTTGGCTTACCTTTGTGGTGAATAAGACATTCTTCCCCTTTCCTGTACTTGTAAAAAAAGCCTCATAGCCCCTAGCAGTATCAGCAGGGTTCAATAGTAGCCTACCACTTGTGTTTCTTAAGAAGCGCTGAATCTTGCTGCTGCTATAAGCAAGCATGAGGCTTTTTAAAAAGTGCTGGAAAGGGGAAGGGCTTTAGCCAGCTTGTAAAATTAACTAAGGTAAGTCACCCCTCTTAAAATTTGATAAATTTGTTTCCCCCTCCCCCACACTTTTGCAGGGGGTAGATAGCCTCCTGAAAGGGACTGAGAGACTATTTAGCCCAGAATTAGGAGAAGCAGTCTTCCATCTCACACCAGGAGGAGAAACTCTTCTGAGATGGTGGCTACTGCCTAAGTTTTCCCCCCTCTTCAGTTCAAGCACTGCTTTCCTTTGTGGGCCAGAGGCAAAAATTCAGTGGTGTGACAGATAATAATAACTCTTATTTTTGTACAGTAGGCTACATTCCAGCCATGCTTTTTTAACTACACACTCAACTCTCTATCCAGGCAAATGAGATGTTATCACAGTTGAAGTATCCAACAAGGCAAATTACTTGAGGAGGGAGTGACTGGTGGGAAGAGTGGCCTGAGGAGAGTCCTGAGGGTCAAATAGAGAGGCCCAGAGGGTTCCGTATGATCCCAGGACCTGGATGTAAAGTGTACCTTCTTTAAAACTTTTGTTTGTATACAAATGCTGCAGCTTTAATTGAGTACAAAAAGAGGATCATTCAGCTAATGCTCCTTAATTCAGGTGAGAGTCTTAACTGAAATACGATGTTCAAACTAGGCTTTATAGATATGTTGACATGTATGCATATGGAACTACATTATAGCTTGTCAGACTCGTTTATTTAATTTTAAACCCTTCACATTTTCTATTTCTTATTACTAGAACAACAACAACCTTGATGCTTGTTGTCGAGCTCTTGCACAGGAGAGTAACAAATACCTATACATGGAGTACCACCCAGATGACACTCGTGTGAACAGGAATCGCCATCTGCATATTAACCTCGGCATCCATCCTCACACCAGCTATCACGGAGGGGATGGAGCTCAACTTAATGGTGGTCGTACACTGGTACATAGTTCAAGTGATGGACATATTGATCCACAACACACAGCAGGTAAACAACTGATATGCTTAGTTCAAGAACCACACTCTGCTCCAGCTGTTGTGGCAGCTTCTCCCAACTACAATCCATTTTTTATGAATGACCAGAATAGAAACGCAGCTACTCCTCCTTTGCAACCACCTCAGCAACCTTCTTCCATACAACCTGGAATGAATACATCTGCTATGCAAGGCCCGCCTCCTCCTGCGTATATGCACATACCTCGGTATAGCACAAATCCTATAACTGTTACAGTGTCGCAGAACCTCCCATCTGGACAGACTGTACCCAGAGCTTTACAAATTCTTCCTCCAATTCCAAGCAATCCTTACGGGAATCCTGGATCTCTCTATATTAGGCAGACATCTCAAAGTTCTTCAGGACGACAGACTCCTACTCAAAGTGCACAGTGGCATTCATCGCCACAAGGCCCAGTGCCCCATTATAGTCCACATCCACTGCCTGTTTATCCGCACCAACAAAACTATCAGCCTTCTCAGTATTCTCCAAAACAGCCCCAGATTCCTCAGTCGCCTTTTCAGTCGCCACCTGCTTCTCAGTGTCCTTCTCCTTTTGGCTCTCCTCAGCATCAAGTTCAGCCTAGCCCGTTGGGCCATCAAAGTTCCCATGTGTTTATGCCTCCTAGTCCTTCAACTGTGCTCCCCCATTCATATCAACAAACACCCCAAACATATCAAAAACCAAGTGGACACTCAGTATCTTATCTTCCATATGGTGGACCTAGCTTATCCAAAAGCTCCATGAACAAGATAGAAATTACCGTTGAGCCACCACAAAGACCTGGGACTGCAATGAATAGGAGCCCTTCACCTATAAGTAACCCACCTTCCCAACGGAATCAGCACCCACTGTACGCACCTGCTACTCCTCCTTCAAGTTCTCCTTCCAGAAGTATGTCAGGTCAGCCCAAACCTCCTTATAGTGTTAATCCTTTATATATAACATATACACAGCCAGCTGGACCTACGGGTGTGCTTACTCAGTCACCTCGGGTCATGGTATCTCAGCCAAATCCAGCAGTTTTTAAAATCACCGTAGGCAGAGCACCAGCTGAGAACCTTTTAAATTTAGTGGACCAAGAAGAGCATTCTGCAGCACCAGAACCAATTCAGCCTATTTCAGTTGTACCAGGATCTGGATGTGAAAGAGGAAGCCATAAGTATCAGAGGAGCTCCAGTTCTGGGTCCGATGACTATGCTTATACTCAAGGTAAACTTACTGAATTGCATGTTGCAGTAATTATCAAAAAAAAATTATTTGCACTGTGGTACATCCTCTGTGCTTTGATTTCTAAACTACTAACAGTCTTTCAATTTCTTAAGCCATTGCGGAATGCCATGGTTATTTTATCAGGATTCATTAATGGCAAATATATATCATCTTGTTTCGTAAGAGAGAAGATAGAATGAGCATATACTCTGGAAGTTCATTGTCTCTGCAGCAGCAAAGGAGGCGTCAGGATGTAGCTTAAGGGCTACTTTGCCACTGTAGTGTGGGACGATGTTGCAGTATATTGCATTGATGCAGTGTGGTTCAGAAGAAACGGTTGCTGATGCCATATAATGCATAACCTAATTAGCACAGAAATGGTTTGGGGGTAGGAATGGATATGCTTAATTCAATTGACTGAATAGCACCCTAGAGTAACGTCTGCCAATATAGAGCTAACACAGTCCTGCATATCTAAGTGTACTAGACTTACTGTGCAAGGTTAGAATTTACAGAGCAAGTAGTGGTCATGATGTGCAATAACATCACATGCTGTTGAGGCTTTGTCAGTGCAAACTCCTGTGTAATGTCAAAACTGATTGAAGTTTTTGGATTGAAGATGGGTTTATCTGCAGTTCAATAATTTTTGAAGTGTGTTATTGAAGCCTTTTTTATTTTTTTCATGTTTTTGAAGTACATCTGCTAAGGAACTAGATGCTTTAGCAAAAATACCATAGTTGATGTGGAGAGGAGAACATGCATAAAGGTGCATTACTGTGGAGCGCTTTTGAAACCTATTTAAGCTTCCAGTTGTATGATGAGATACTTTTCCAAGGCTGTATAGGAATGTTGACAATAATATTTGTTACCTAGCAAAGAGAAAGGAGACAAATGGATCTGAGGCCTTGATAAATTTGGTTTGGGATAGCTGTAGCTCTGTAATTGGGGAGCAGCTCAGTGGTAGAAAACCTGACTTGCATGTGGAATGTCCCTGATTCAATTCCCTGACAACTCTGTTAAAAGTATCAGATACCAGCTGATGTGAAAGGCCTCTATCTGTGACCTGCTAGTCAGAGTAGGCAATATTTTATTACTTATTTTCAACATCTATAAGCTGCTCTAAAAACAAATAGGGTGATTCACTAACTTAAAAAAGAAGAAGTTAAAAATCAGAAATAATAAAAATGATGATACAATCTGATTCGGCATGATAGAGCAGAAAATAAAATGGTAAAAACCAAAGCAAACTTTGCACCAACAGATTTAAAAGGACTGTAAAGATAAAAAGGTATTTATCTTGCATTGAAAAGATAGTAAAAAAGGTGCTAGGCGAACCTTTTTGGGGAGGGCATTCCATAGCTAGTATGCCATATCTCTCATGGAGAATGGCAGCCAGAGAAGAGCCTCTGAAGATGACCTCAGGGTCTGGGTAAATAACATGGGAAGAGGCAATATTTCAGATACTGGACCTATCTTCAGTATTGGGCTAGATGAACACTTAGTTTTGGGAGCATTATTGTGTCTGGTGATCTAAACATGTTTTTTTAAAAAAACAAAATATGGCAAAGTTTATATAGTTGTTCAGTTTTATCCTACTTCTCAGATCTCTAGTTTAGAGACCTAAGACAGCATAACACCAACAGATTTCTGTCTGATCTCATAAAGCATTCCTGCTTAGAAGGTTGACAACGCTAGCGTAGATGGACCTGTTGGCGTAGCTCGGTATGAATCAAAATTTGTATATAATTTATAATAAGGAAGAAGAGCTAGCTTTGATGTATTGTTTTCAGCTGTGGAATAGACTGAAACCATGGCCCTGGCTAACATGACACTGGTTAGAGCCAAGCAAAGTTACTTTTGTTGAGGTCACTGAAATCTACAGGACTTAAATCGTAACTAATATTTCCCATTGATTTCAGTAAAACCTAACTTCAATTAACTTAATTTAACTCTATCTATTGAAATCTAAGCCTTTCATAGGTACAGCTATATCTTGCATCTTGCTCTTCTACCAAAGCTCTCAGAGATGTTTATACCGTACAAACATACAGAGTTTGTAACTCAAAGCAGTTAATTATATTTTTAACTCTTGAACTTGCATACTATTTCATGGATAAATTGGAATGCTCTGCCCTCAAACCTGTGGAAAAGGTACAAGTGTTGTACCTTAGTACCAAAAGTGTTGTACGGTACCCCGTATATCTGAATATATGGGGTGTAGTTCATTTTACTCCTGAGTATAGCATTCCTTACAATGTAAACTTGAAAAGGAGCATATGTGTTTAGATAAAAGAGTAGAATGCTGGCTAAGGATGATTGGAGGAGACTTGAGAGAGAAGTATGCAGAATGATGAGGACGTGTCAAGAGAAAGTAATGAGTAACAATGTGCTAAATAATTGAGCTGCAAAACCGAACACTGGAATGTAATATTACAGTTCATACTGTCCTCATTCATTTTGTGAATGAACCATTGGCCTTGCTACAGATATCTAATTGTGACATTTAGCAGAGAAATAATGCAACTATGGATTCAACTCAATTTATAGGACCTCTTCTAAATGTCTTTATAATGTGGAGGGAGCCTTTGTAGATCTATATTCGGATGGTGGAAAATCTTGTGTACTCATATTTTAAGTAACACAAGCTGCAGAATATTTCAGAGGAACAGAGGATGGTCAAGAATAGCTGTGCTGAAGGGCTCCCATGTTGTGACTCTGTGCTTCAGTTTCTCCCACTACCACTACAATGCAGTTGGCAGCAAGTGGAAGAAACTGCTTTCCTGCTGTCTGCCACATCTGAGCTGCCAGGGAGTTGGGTGCTGTTCAATTGGCAGGCAGCCCAAGACCTCAAATTCTCCCTAAAGACAGACGGTGTGAGTACTTTGAACAGTTAGGAAGAGCAACCCTGCATTTCCAGCATACTACCAAAAGAGTCATCAGTTTCTTCAACACAGCAGATTGCATTTCTGGAAGCCATGTGGAAAGAGCAAGAAAGAAGGGTCTTCAGAAATTTATAGACCCTGCTTGTAGAGTTCTTTTCTCTCATCCCACCCACTCTCTAAAGCAAATGCCTTTACTTTGCAATCTCTCTTGATTTCCCCCCACTAAGGACAAAGATGGAGAGTTGGGAATTACTACAAAATCTAGAATTGGGTCCAGTAGTTAAACTTCTACTCTACAATGAATTTTTTAAAAAAGTCAGTTAAGGAGGGTCAGCCTCTTCATATGTTCTGTTCTGTTAACTAATTTGTATGTCCTAATCTAGTCACAGGCTCCTGCAGTTGATTAGAGCACTGATTTTGTAATCTTTTAGGTTAAAACTGCTTTTCCAAAGAGTAAAAGCAGCTTTTAAGAAAAGATTGCATTTGCTATAGTAATATGTTCCATTGTATCAAGTGAACTTGATCGCAAGCAGTGGAGATCATCTTGTAGCCCAGTGTCTTATACCTTTTGATTTTTAGGATTTAGTCTTGTCAGTACACTGTTACAATTAGATTGCCATTTCATCCTGCACAGGTGCCTTTTATTTTTGAGCGGACAAAGAACAAAAAAAAGAAGCAGTGGCCAGAAATGGTAATATCCAAGTTACTGTCTAAAATAATAATTTTTATGATGGAAGAACTTTACGTCTACAAGTATAGTTCCATTAGCATGAAACATCTCTACACTGATGTTTGGCTGCATGTTTATAGTCACTTTCTGCTCTTAAAAGCTCACTTGTATATACTATTCCAATTGCAAGTTGGGTTTCTCAGCCTTGTGCATTTGCACTGACTTTGTTCTCTATACCACACTAGCCTTGTTGTTACACCAACGTGCAAGGATGGAGAGGCTAGCAAAGGAACTGAAGTTTGAAAATGAGGAGCTTGAAAAGCTCAAAGCTGAAGTGAATGGCATGGAACACGATCTTATGCAAAGGCGTCTGAGAAGAGTAAGCTGCACAACCTCAATCCCGACAGTAAGTAAGAAGCTTTTAAAATATTAAAGTTGTTCCCTCCTAATGACAGGGTTTGTCACTGTCATGCCATATATATATTATATATCATTCATATTCTGCCAGATAAGGTTCAGTAACCAGTCCACTTCAGCAGCTGGGCATCAGCATATTCTGGTAGCTGGTCCATGCTTTTTCCCAGACCAGAAAGAGCATGGTAGTGTTTTCTTTGGTATTAGCTGTAGATTTTCCCCAACAGCTTGCATGTTAGCAACATAGTGGTCTCATCAGCTGGGAATAAGAACCCAGGCTGGGATAAGCTATGATAGGAAAAACAACTTTGTGACCCTGGTAGAAGCACTGTCATACTTGAAGGAAGGGAGAGGTGAAAGGAATAGGGCATATGACTGATTTTAAATTTTAAATACACTGCAGTCTATAATAAACTTTTCTTGAGATAATGTCATTCAACATCCAAATGTTTTATGTGAATTTCTAAATTGGTGGTTCTTTCCCCTCTGACAAGGAAACTTAATCTGACTATGATATCCTAAAACAGGTGTGGGGAACCTTTGACCTTTAAGATGTTGCTGAATTACAGCTCCCAACAGCTCCAGCAAGCATGGCCAATGACCAGGGATGATGGGAATTATAGTTTAGAAACATCTGGAGGACTAACCCCACACTTGTCCTAAAATCTATATTTTGTGGAGATTCACAGGTACAGGGTGAATTAATTCTTTGCCTGTATCATTCAATAATTTTACCAAGTTTTATTTATCATGAAACAAAACCACACATAAGTGCATCTAAGCTACATTGGTTTGAAACTTGTGTAACTGTCTTGGTTTATTTGCAAGATACATTTGGAGTCATACTACTGTGATGGTGCTGAAACTCCTGTTACTGATCAATACAGAAAGTATTAATTTAAATCAGCAATTTATGTCCTGATTTCAGTTCCCAAGCTGATAAATTGGCAAATAATGTTTTGCATGGAAAAAAGTCCGTACTAATTTAGTACTATACCAGTGGGAACGGACTGGTTCTCACTTTTGAAATGTTCTTGTCAAGGGACCCCACAAACCTTTTACACTACACAGTTCCATCTGCATAAAAATAAGGAGAGGAAGAACAGCTAAATTAATATTTCACTGTACTTATGTATGTGCATGGCTTAACAAAAATGGTTATGCTGACTTCTGTTTCTATTTTTGGTTCTGCTTTCTAGCCTGAGGAGATGACCAGATTGAGAAGCAAGAACAGGCAGCTCCAGATAAACGTTGACTGTACACAGAAAGAAATAGATCTCCTTCAATCTAGAGGTATATATTTTAAAATACTTACAAAAATATGTGTTTATTTTGAGCTGTATATTTGAATGTTATTGTTGTTGGTATCTGCCTGTCTCAGGAGACAGTAGAGAAGTGTGCCTTCAGGGGTAAAGTCAAACTGTTGTAGAGTTACAGCGCCTGTTGTGGCTGTAGAGACTGATGCAGTTGTCCCATGTGTGATGATCATCCCCAACTCTGGCATTGCATTTTCCCAGCAGGATTAGGAGTTTGGAGGCTGGAACTCTCCTGGCAGCCTGGTCTAATTCCTCATAGAGCAGGTTCTTGGCCTGTATGTCAGAGCACATAGTGGAAGCGTAAATTCTCAAGGTGTTAACTGGACCAGTGGTGATTGAGAGGCAGCAGGAAAGCAAGCATTCTGACCCCTCGGTTAGTGGTTCTGTTGCAAACAGAAGGCAGTGCCTCACTGCAAAGCCTATGTCGTTAATATAAGGTTCTTCTGGATGCCCTCCTTGCCAGAAAAAGGGTGTAAGTCTTTTCTTGGAGGTTGCCATTCAAAGCGAGACTGGTCTCCTGCAAAGTGGCAACGTCACTGTTGAGTGTTTTCAGCTCAGGGTCAATGATGTCCATCTTCTGCGAGTCGTTGACCTGCAGCAGGTCGGTGGACAAGGCAGGACACATGGTCCTGATGTTCCGGCTTGCTAAGCACAAGAAGGGTTGTTTCTTTTCTTTCTTGCCTGGTGCCGTAGTTCAGTCTGCTTGTCAAGTGATACTCTGAACTCCAGTACCCACTGAAGCAGTCGGACAGTGGCAGGTCAGCACTTTATTGACCAGGGGTGGCCCAGCTTAAGGGTGAGTAGTAGCTGACTAGTGAGACATGATGATCTCTCCTGCCGACAAAGGCAACCCCTAGTGCTCGTACCTTAGACCATGGTGTTTTTTGCAGCATTTGCATCACCAAAGTGATCTCTCCAGGGCACAAGCCTGGGCAATGTATATGGAGGTCATGGGCTGCCCAGATGACCCGCCCCCTGTGTCCTTGCCAGTGAGGCCCAAAGGAAAGCAAAACAATACACAAATGAATGTGACTGGTTTCAGGCACATTACTGACGTGTTTTGACTGTCCTATATCTAGTGCAAAGTGATATAAACCTGCAGTTGTTTTCTCTTTGCCAGTTATTTATGCTGTTGGATGCTGGGTATTTCAGTTTTGCTAAACGTTGTGGTTTTTATTTTATTTTTTTGTTCCTTTTATTAAGGAGTATAAATTGAAAAGGGCACTTGCAAAAGCTGATTCTGACAGTGTTCCAGGGAATTGCATTTTTAATTACAAAACAGACACAGCCTTTTCACCCTGAAAACACAGTCTTCTCAAAGAGCAAGGCATTATTTACTTACTGATTGATTTAAAAAGTAAACTACTCCCCTGCTAATTCACCATAAGGTCCCAAGGTAGGTTACAGCAGGGTAAGAATGCAATATTAAAACCCATTAAAATAACTTAGAATCTGAAGAATAGGGTGGGTCCTAAAATTATTAATATCAGGTGCCAAAGGCCAGGGTAAAGAGGTGCATTTTCAGCGTACAGTGAAAGCTATACAATGAAGATGCCAGATGCACTGGTGTGAGGAGGAAATTCCATAGACTTCCATGACAGGAAAGTCTAGACAAAGACCTGAAGGAGACAGTGTAGGCTGTCAACATCTCTCACATTGAAAACATGCATGTGAACTAAGGCTAGTCACTTTTGTTACTATTTGTTCCATGGGGAGCATAATTTTTCTGTTTTTCTGTTTTAGGGAACTTTGACCCAAAAGCCATGACTAACTTTTATGATCATATAGAGCCTGGTCCTGTTGTGCCACCAAAGCCATTTAAAAAAGGTGAGTCGCTAATAAAGAATTTTTATGCTGAGTATTAGTATTTCAATGTGTTGTATCTAATAATAGATTTGTTGAGACTGTTGTCTTGTGAAACATATTTTGCCTTTCATTATTATATGCTGTACAAGTGGTGTATGGAAAAATCACTTAGCCTCATGTATTGTGAATACAGAAATAGTTAGAACAGTATAAATGACCATTTCATGACACATTTAGATTATGTTTATGCATGAAGTAGGGTGTTGTGAAAAGTAGCAGACAATCAGCTTTGCATTTTATGTTCACCTTTTTGGTTTTTTTAAGATAGCTCTTTCTTGATTAAGATGATTTTGCGCTTTCAGCTTTATGTACCATTATTTTCCCAGCTTGTACAAATTATTTTTTTATTTCCCCCTTTATGTTATTTAAGTGCAGCACCTTCTCCTAACTGGTTTCTTCTTTTGCTCAGCAGTTTCCCACTCTCTATCTGTCCCTGTTACCTCTGCTGCAATTTTGTCTGCTTAGGAGAAAAAAATACAACTCTGCAACTACAGAAGTGTTACTGTCTTTCTTCCCTACCCTGCCCTTCTAACATTTGAGTGTGATCTGCCTCCTGTATCTCCACTGGGAAAGCCCCTCTTGTAGCAGGGACAAATTCAGGGCTGAAAACAGCGAGAACTGGCAGTGTGAAAGCCCAGGTGGCCAGTTCTGATGAACGTGTGATCAAATAATGAATCAATTAATCTTCCTGTCTCTTTTCTTTCCTCTCCCCTGCTTTTCATGTTCATTATAGTTGGACACATCTTACAGAAATTTCTGTTCACCTAAACCCTTATCATCGTGTCACCGTGGCTCTATTGGACAACCTACAGTCATTTGGGAAAACTAACACAGCTTAAAAATAAATCTGTGAAATGTGATTGCCATAAGTTAGCCCTATGGATATTTTCAGAAGAATAGAGGGTGTACATTATATAACCTAAAGTACTTGGTGCCAAGTGCTAAAATAATACACAAAAGAATGTTTGTGGCTTTCTGCCAAGTATTAGCTATAGTAATTTGATAGTGCTTTGATAGTGTAGCATGAATGTTTAAACACTGATGTTGCATCATTTAACCTTTTATGGAAGACACAGGACATACGTACTACATACTTCTCCCTACATTCATTTTGCTATCACCCTAAAAAATGCTTGCTAATGTAAGGGTAGGTGGCTATAGTAAGCCATTTGTGAGGAATTGAGAGCATGAAAGAGAGGCAACATTAAAGCCTCTCTTGATATCTAGTGGCAAAATTTGAACAGCATGGAAAACATAGGACACTTGAGTAAGCAAATTATCCTTGACTTAACTTTGTGGTTTTGCGCCAAATCTTACTGTGACAAATTCATTCTGGTTGAATTCACATGGGTGTAAATAGATTAATCTCACACATGACTGAAACAATAAGGTATGAAGTAGGTATGAAAGTAATGCAGTATAGGGATTTGTAGATGCTATAGAATAATTAATGATATAATGAAGTTATGGCAGTGGTAATGCTCTGTATCATGCTGAACATCTAGGGGACCAGAGTAATGTTTGGTATACATTCAGAAGCTGCCCTGGTCCATCTCCTCCTTGCAAAGAAGAGCAAGAAGTAAATGCTAGTGTTTAATGTTAACCCGCACCTTAGTAGTGATATCTTCCAGACTGGGCTCCCATACTATGCTCTAACATAGCCTCATAATGCTGGGGTGTAGACTATGTCTAAGAAACACGTTATAACTGAAATATTTTGTGTGTTTTGGCCTCCCCTGGGAACAAAGGTAAAATCAGAGGTGGATAACAATGTGGTTCCAAAATGTTAAAACTTCAGTAGTCTTATTATATTATCATGCATGGCTTTGGTATGTTTTAAAACTGAAGAGTTTAAAAGAAAAATTTTCTCTCTAGATCATCAGAGAAGTTCCAAACAAGCTCCACGATCACAGCCAAGAGACGAAGACTTTGAAGGAGCTCCGTGGAATTGTAAGAGCTGTACTTTTTTAAACCACCCAGCAATGAATCGCTGTGAGCAATGTGAAATGCCGCGGTATGCCTGAATCCATAAAGGTCTGCTTTGGATTAAAAACAGGCTCTTGAGGACACAGCCATAGGAGACGAATATATGAGACACCTTTCAGTCATCTGCCAGGCGTTTGCCAGCCAATTATTTCAAATTATAAGGGAGAGATCCCCCTTCCATTCATGCTGCACTAAATATTAGTTTGGGGAAAATACTCTTATCCCACTGCATTGAGCAAGACTGAAAGGATACCCAAAATGGATTCCCTCTGTGAAGAATGTATAAGGAATCAGATGATTGCTGCTGTTCTAGCCCCTATAATTACATTTGCTGGGTAGTAGCCCTTACATATATATATATATTTTTATAAGCATAGAACTATTACTTTGTGGTGTGAAGTGTTACAGGTATCCAGACAAACTGTGAAGAACCAGATCTGATAATCTGGCCACAGCCGTTTGGAAAACAAAGACTCCCTATGTTTCCAGATTGTAAACTACTGAAAAAGAAGGAAGGTGTTTTTCTTTTTTTGGGGGGGAGGTGGGGGTGGGCAAAAAAAGTAAAAAATGAGGATATTTGTAAATGCTGCTTTTTTCAGGGTAATTTAATTCTACACAAATGCTGTTTTGAAATTGTGGATCATGGTGAGGAGGGAGACGTACTGTATGAGCCTTATTTATAGAGTACAATCAGAGGTGATTTTACAATCCCTTTTGCTTGTACAGCACTCACCAAGTCATGTTAACACTGGTAATTAAGTAATTATATCATATTACAGAGGAAAAAAAATAGTGCTGCATGCTTTTATTAGGCCATTGTGTTTTAAAGCTAAAAGTAAATTATGCTTTTATAAACGACGTTCCCTTAAAACTGTGCTTGATGACAGTAGAGTGGACGTATGCCAAATGCAGAACTATTCCAAATTCTTTTTGGAAGACTTGAGCTCAGCCATTGTAATGTATGAGAAGTGTTTGCACCCTTTTCCTTAGGCCTTTTCAGCTTCCAATTATGTGAAGAATTCATTATGTTTACAGCACAGAAGGTACTTTGTGCCCCCATTCTGATTTAGCTGAAAAACAGTAATCAATATTAGCTCTTCAATAAAGGTTTATTTGCACACTGTCAATAAACCAGTCTGTATTAATTAGTAAGAGCAGCAGATCTTTAAATGCATTTTTTAAATAAAAAAAATTGGGCAGTTAATAGGCATAAACAAAACAAAACAGAGTGGAATTGTACTGGTACTTTTATGCATCTGATTATTATAAAGAGGATGTTTGATTTGTTTGAGTGCTAGGTTGCTGAAATAAAGCACTCTTTTGTGAAGGTTTCTTGGTTTTGAAGTTGAGTCATTCTATAATAAAACTGTTCAAGAACAGTCAGACTGTTTTTTCCTCACTGATAAAGCACTGGAACAATGTGTGTAATTTCTTGCACTCTTCAATTATATTACTCCAAATACTTGCACCTTGTGCAAGCAAGTTTCACATCTTGCCCATGTAATAAGATGTAGAGGTTGTCCATGCAAAGTGGAATTTATCTGGTATGTAAAATCTTACTGATTTATATCAAACAGCAAAGCAACACAGTGAAATGCAAGGAACCAGTGTTGAGATTTCTTTTCTAAAGTCATGATTTTGACACTTACAAATATGACTGCTGAACGTCCTGATGAAATTTTAAGAATTCTGCTGCTCTAATTAAGAATTCAGTTATGGAATTGTTTTGTTTTTAGGAAATGGAAAAACAAAGAGATAAGAAGCATTGGGTTTTTCAGTTAAATTGCATCATGTGTTTGTAACACTTGCCATGATTTCATATTGATCCTCTTGCCTTCTTTGAACATAAGCTCCCGTTTGGCACTATTAGGTGCTGCCATTGGTGAGGAAACTGAAGTCATTTGAGTTATGAGTAGAGAGCATGTTTGAAAGGTATGTACCACTTTTTCACACCTGTGTGACTTTAATGGTTTTTGGTTGGGGAGTGCTAACCTATCACTTCTGGGTGCAATCCACTATAAGTGCATGCTTTCTGAAGTCAGTCAGTGTAGGTCCTACAGGGTCTTTGCTGTAAGCATACAGCTCTGTGCTTTTAGGCTTTCCCTGTTTCATTTTTTTTGGTAGGGAATGCTCTACTGCACGTATTATTTCCATATTGTGTGAACAGTATTTTCTGACTCATGGGAGATAACAGGGAAGATACATATATAAATTGCAGTACTGCATGGTGGATCTGTGACCGTGTTGTTATGGAGACCTATTTCCTTTTACTCATAGTTTTACTTGTGGAGTAGAAGGTGAGAACGTAGTTTGTTGTGGGGGAGATGGTAGCTAGTGGTCATGTTGATTCTTAGGAGAAAACGTTAAACTAATCAGTTACACTCGTTGATTGTGCAAAAAAAAATCAAACAAAAGCAAAACTAGTGTACATGCTGCAAAAAAGCTGCTGCAAAACTGTTGTAAATATCCACACTGTAAAACTGAAGATGGTAATAAAACTAATTTTGATCTGGAAGTTATATACGAGCATTAGGTATCAATTTCCACTTGGAATTCACTTGTGAATAGGTGACACCAACCAAAGTGGGTTTAGGTTATGCCAGAATAAATGTTGATTGCATAAAACCTTTGGTTAATGTGTGAAAGACCCCATGATACTAAATGCAGTGCAGTGTATACAACTTTGAATGTGCACATCTGTGTGTGATGGGTGCTTGAGGTCATCATGAATATTTAAAATGCACTACTTCTTAGTAACAGCTGGTCTTTTCCTTGCCCATAGAACTTGGGTCAGTACAGGGGGTACCCTTATTGGATGCTAGTTATTCAAGACTGTCCAGTTTCTCAAGTAAATGTCTGTTTATAAATGCCTGTTTTATATTTAACTGCTGGTAAAATGATTTCCCTTTCCATATAAAATATAAAAGCTCCTCCAAGTTTTAGTCAATAGAATAGCTTGTGGAAAACATTGGAATATACTATAGCATACAAAAATTAAATCCTGTACTTGGATATATGATATTGCTATCAAGCTAGCTTGCGTAGGAAAGGAGGGGCTAAGAAAGCAACGAGAAAATGTTTTGTGAAATAGATCAACTTGAGAAGTGTGTTTGTGTGTCTGTGGTATGTGTGTTTTTCCCCGTTATGGCAGATGTGTGAAGCGAGTATATTTTTTAAAGAGCTGGTCTCAGTCATACTACTAAGTCAATGTTTCTTTCAGTTGTGTTATGCTCCATTTATGTACTGTTCCTTCACTTCCCCACCCCTTTGATTATAAATCTCTTTAAAATTTCCTGGATTTAGTCTTTTTGAAGACAATTTTTTTTAAAATTTTAAAGAGATGATGAAAAGATAAAACATACTGATGGCTAATGGTATTGTGATCTTGGCTTGATAAACTTTTAACACAAGAAGCCTGAAACATGTAATTTGAAATACAAAATTTTACAGTGTAGTTATTGAAGTATCCAGCCAGACGCTCAATTCCTCTGTCACCTGCTCAGGTGCTATGAGTCTACAGAGAGCTGAAAATGTGCGCAGAAATAAATGCATATTATAGCCAACGCTGCCTCTGTGTGCTATCTGTCTTTCCAAATAATTGTTCGAAGTTGATATGTATTTGAGCTATTGACATTTTGTTTCTGTTATTACTGAGAGGTCTTCTTGTTTTTGAAACGAGCAAAGGCCAAGAGTCAAGCAATATTCTAATTCTCAAGACCTTTGAACAAACTTTTGAATTGTGTTATCTGTGACAAAGCCAATGTATCTGATCTATACTTTTTGCTCTGTTGAAGTCCTGTTAATTTTTTTCACTATAAAACAAAAACCACGATCTTTTGAAATCCTGTAAATAGGGTGTTCCTTACATTCTAGATTTATGTATGCTGTGAATGGAAACAATTACTGCAAGATGAAATGTGTAAAGGCATTAAGAGGCTATGCATGCATGGGACCTCGGAATGACATATACTGAGAGCTGCAGTTTCCTAAAATAAAATAAAAAATCAATAAACTAAGAAAATGTAACATCCTGCATTTGTTTCCATATGTAGTAAGAAACCTTTTAAAATACTTCTTGCTGTGTCATCTACTCTATCAGCTTCATGCGGATTCTTTCTCCGTAAGTAACTGCTGTATTATACATTCTAACCAGAAAATCAGTACCTATCTTGTTTGGTGACTACATTAAACTTGGATCTCCACCGTGAAGAAAAAAAAAGGTGTTTTGGTCTTGTCAGTTTCCAGTGAATCTGTGGAACTCCATAAAAGTCAAAATTAGGTACCTGGTTATCATCTTACAGAAATGGTGTCTCATTGTTTATGAACATCAGAAGTTTTTGAATTATAGTTGCTAAAGGAACTCTTGCATTTTAATATCCAATGCAGATATTTCACATTTGATCGTGCATGGGAGTTACATAAAGGTATCTATATCAAATTCCTAGGTTGTTGCAGAAAGAATAAATTTGGTTGCTAGATAAGAAATGACACCTTAACCATTAAAAACTCTTGCTTTGTAATCTTCAGGCTTCCACATTTCAGTCACAAGGTGCAACTAAGCACACCATCAGCTGCTTCTATAGGTTGCTGAACTGATGCTAGCTAACATTTCAGCATGGCTGAGATCCAGAGTGAGCTAAAGGATCTTGCCGTCTTTAGCAAAAATCTGCTCCCTCAGGCTGTATCCTTAACTATGGTTCTGTCTTACACAGGAACCAAAGCCAAGACACTATTACCATAAAATCATTTTAGATTCAGTGTTTGCCGTGAGAACTTACTTGCAGGTAGTTTTGGACAGGGCAGAGGGTAACTTAGATAATGTTAATATGAGTAGTGCAAGGGAGGGCTGAAGTTAATCAGCTGGGGCTGTTTCAGGTGCCTTGTTTTTTGGTCTCCCTTAGGTAATATAAGCCCAGTGCCTTTCCTATGATCTGAGCTGAAGCACAAGAGCCAAAGGACTCTTAGCTATGGCTGGGCAAAATCCTTGTTTAGAATACTTGGAGCTGCTATTGTTGCCATTTTATGATGTCACTTCACTATTTCATCATAGATCCAGCAGGTCCAAGTACCAGTTCAAGCCAAGTGATGAATTAGGAGCTTGGTAGATAAAATATATGTAATCATGTCTTCTGAACCTATGGCTGATAAATATCAAATTTCAAACAATGTAAGCTAGGTCCATTTTTACTACCAGTGAATAATAAATTCTCATGCCTAGTCAGATATACCAGCTCCTTCGTACTTAGGTGGACTTTTCTATTACTACTGCTATCAGAAAAAGGTTCCAACTCTCGCCAGGCACTCTGTTATGACTGGTGAAATGGTACAATTGATTTAGAAGTGCTTGAAAACTAGCTAAAATTTATTTTCTTACACCAGTACTGTGAATTGTGAACCCAAAGAGGGAGAAGTTGTTTACAAATGTGCTCCCAACCATGGTAGATTCAATTCAGCAAGTTTGTGATAAGCATTTCCCTAATTTTCAGAGGGATAGCTTTATTAGTCCATTGTAGCTGTTTATGAATGGTGGAAGAATCCAGATTCTTTGCTATCTTGGGCTCATTTGCTATCCGGGGCTACTTCTTGTACACAGAGGCTATCCTAGCCATGCCTTCAGGTACATTTTTTTAAAGTGGGGGTGGCGGGAGCATCAGCAACTGTATCTGCAGTTATGATTGCATATTTTTCCTAATGGAAAATCATGGAAATCACTTCAGCTGTTTTTGTTTACCACTTTGTTCATGTGTTTCCATTCTCTGTAAAAATATGTAAGCAATCATAAGCTTGATTGCTCTACATGGAAAGGAAAATAAACTGTTTTAAATCAGTTCATTGGGGGAATTCATACCTATTATGACTTGAGTCCAGATGTTTGCTGTTTGCATTTTCAGTAATAGTACAACTAGTTTTATTTTACAAAAAAATACAATACTATAAAATGCTCAAATACAACTTGATAAAAATGGAAGAAATACACTGATGAACAGAGTTCTAAACACTTTGTTTCTTCTTTGCAGCAGAAGCACAATATATTGGAAGGCTTTAAAGTCCATGCATTCATTGTTCAGGATGTAGTGGAATCGTTATTCCCAGGCAATAATGATTTTGCTGAAGTTAACAAAAACTCCTTTGTTAGGGGCACTGGAAAACAAATTTTGAAAGTCAGTAATGTGGATATGGTTCTTTGACGTGACTTTTTATGACATAAAGTTAACTAACCAACGAGAGTTACAAACTCAATTTACTCAAGTTACTTCGATGGTCATGCAAACAGAAATCTGCTGCTGGACAGTGTTTTCTGTTTGGATTCTTAAAGGCCACAATTTAAAGACAACAAAGACATTTTTGCATGACAGGGGGAAAATGCACAATTTTCTGTTAGTGGGAAACCCTTTACCAGGACCAGCACTATCTTTTAATTTTTAATTGTGACTTTAGTCTCTCTCTCTCCCCCCCCCCCCCGCCCATAGGGTGGAATATCTTTGCTGTTGAGGATAGTTTCTATTTCACCACTTTATCACGTATACTCTGGGAGATACAATAGTGGAGATGTATACTGTAGCACTGGTAGAGACAGGAAAAAATAAATTGAGGAAAGGGTCAAGAAATGATAAGGCATTGCTGAAAGTAGATATCAGGGTTATTTGAGGGGATAGATAAATGTTCCCTGCACTGAAGTTACAGCCATTGCTCAGGCAGTAAAGCTAGTATTAAAATTTTGAAGAGCACAGCATGGTTCAGACTTGGAATGGAGATACAAATTGCTGGAGATGGCCAATATGGTGCCCTCTAGGTGCTGGACTACAGCTCAGCAGGGATGCTGAGAGTTGTAGCTTAGCAACATCTGGAAAGCACTATTTTGGCTATTCCTGTTATAGGTTGTAGTTAATAGGCGATACATGCACTGTTCCAGTCACACAAAACTCTGGCGTTTCCAGCAATTTAAAAGCACTCATTTTTTACGTACTAGTTTTGTCCCCACAAACTCTGGGAGAAACTCCAGGAAAGCAAAGCCAGCTCATGTGAAGCTAATGTTTTGAAAAATGCACAAGCAAGAATACACACAACTCAGCTACTTCTTAATTATTTTAAGTTATGAAAAAGCAAGGCGCAAGCCACCATGCTTCCCTGAACTTGAAAATATTAAACTAATATGGATTTTGGAGTTTTAGTTGGCCTAGCAAATGCATTGCCCTAATACTGATTATGGAGAATGTGAGTTCCTTTTACATCCCCCACAGAAGCCTCTGGCAGGCTTAATCTAGTCTGGAGGAGTTCTGCAAAGATTTATGCAGTCTGAAGAAAAACTAGAGGGTTCATGCACTTGCAAATTTCAGCAACTTCTGCCAAAAAGAAGGAAAAGTAATTTTTAGATTCACCATAAGAATGAATTTGTTTTATACAAAGTGCCTCTGAACCCAAAGCACAGACTGAAGTGGAAAGAACAACTCAGGTTATATAAGGTGAATCTTGGGCTCATGCACACATCTCGTGTTTATGGAGCTACTTTGAACTATAGAATTTCTGAGTGCAAGCTTTTCTCTCTAGTGATGCACGAAGCAATTTGTTCTTCAGAATTTTCATAATGTCCATTATATAAAGGAAGTTCTCAGACATTTATAATACATAGATATAAAATAATTGATTGGAGGCAGAAAGTGAGCAGGAACAGGCATATATAGAGTGCCAGGAAAACATCACATTTTTAGGATTTTTATCCTACATCCATTGCAATGCTTAATAGCACCAGTAAAACTTTTTTTTTAGATTTATTACCCACTTCACCAGACATTCACAGGATGAGATACAAACAGTTTAAAACGAATTACAATCACAACGAGGGTGGGTTCTAGAAATATGTAATAATGCATAATGAAGGTGCCAGACACCTCTGTAGGGAGGGAATTCCAAAACTCCCACAATTATGGGAGCGAAACATTTAATACCTTGTAGTTGACGGCATAAAGCATTTACACATGTTTCAAGTTGAAAATGGCACATTTACAAAGCTCTGTGAGAATAATGCTTTTTAAATGTTTGATAACAGCACATTAATTTGCCATCACTCCGAATTAGGAGTACAAGGCATGGTTACTGTTTGATAAAGTGCATAAAAATGTGAAATTCTAGTCTTGATGAGGTGATGACACAGGATTTCCCACATACTTTGCTTTTTCCATCTCTTGCACACCAGTTTTTACTGGTGGGAGGATACAAGGTACTTGCATTTACACTTGGGATCAATGCTTAACACAATTTGCTACAGACAGTAGCTAAGTCCTGAAGCTCTCATCAATAAAAAGTGAACTTACTGCTATTGTTAGTTACTATCCTAATTCTAAGGAGCATGCCACGAACCCTGTCTTCACCAGTAATATATTCAATTGAGTAGTATAGCTTTTGTAATGTTGTATTTTGCGCAATACTTCAAAACCACAAACTTGCCAACACACATTTGTGATCCATTAGTGGTTGCATATTATGCACTGTAAAGGTAAAATGTTGAACAAGAAGACTGTGAAATTGCTTTATTTCTGCCCCTGGGGAAAAATGGGTTCGGGGTGGGAAGGGAAGATCTCAAATATACTATTGCCAGGTAGAAGAGTAAACATTACCAAAGAAAGTAGCGTGTTCCTTGAAAAGTTCCATCATGCCTTCCTATTTGATCCCCTTCCAGCTCTATTCCAAGGTAGTCCTCTTCTCTCCCCAAAAGTGGTCCCAAATACTTAACAGTTCCCTTGCTGATTTTTCCTGCTGGGCATGAAAATTTCACTAGGTTTCCAACTTTCAAGTCTGTAACACTCCTGGGTGCAAATGGTCGTCTTGATAGTGCTGCCTTATCTAGACGAATCCTGGGATAAAAAGTTGTAGAAAATCAATAGCTTTTATTTGAAACACGTAAGAGTCCCTTTTTTGTACTCCAGCACAACTTTATTATTCAGACTCTTCATGATAACCAAAGAATCCTACATCTCTTATGAACAAACTAGACATGACAGGGGAAACCTGGGACTGAATCTCCCAACAACTTTTTGCAGAAACAAAATTGGATTGGGCCATGTTGCTGAGTATTTACCCTCACAATTCCATTTCCTTCAGTCAGCCCCACCTACCCCCAAGCTAATGTTAATTTGTAGGAAGGGCAAGGATTGACACCTATATTGTTCCCATCTTCTTCCCATTCTGGGGATAATCACAGTTCTGTAAATATTTAAACAGGAGAAATGTCACAGGGGGGAAAGATGGGTACAATATGGGTGCCCATATTTTTCTCTCCTCTTCCTTCACAGCTTCACTGGATGGTATTTATATCGGTGAAATGACATGCAAGAAAATGGTTACACTCCTCTCCCATAGTGCTGTGGTTCTTGTACAATTTGTGGACCCACACTGCTAATTTAAAGTGTATAAAAATACCTGAGATGTGATCACAGATCTCCCACATCATGTCTACTTTGGCCCTTACAGGTACCTGAGAAAACCAGTTGTTTTCCTTGAACTTATATGCACTCTAACACTGCATTCTCATTGCAACTTAAGTAAAAGAGCCGTGATAGGTTTTTTTTGTGGGGGATAACCATAACATCTGTTCAAATTCTTTATTCTAACAACATGTGGGAATCTTCATGCACAAAATTAGGGGACAGCTGGCTGCTATTTGGTCTGCAGAAGAAACAAGACACAGCCCTGCTATTCTGATATAAGCCACAGCTCTGATGTTACAGGGAAGTTGCAAGAAAAATCTTTTCTGCAGTAGGTTCTTTCAGCTTCAACCAGTGGTAGCTGCTGTACACATTTTAACAAAATCAAACTCCTTTTTTGGCAAAGGCAAAACTTACTCTGTGTTTTAAACGGTAGTGATACATGAAAGAGACTGAGGACAAGCTGCTTCATTTGTCTCTAGGAAAGCAAGGAATTCATTATTATCCTTGTAAAGGATTGGGGAATCACTGCAGTATTTGTGGAAGATTTGGATTTAGGTTTGTCCATGCCTCTCTTTAATAGCATTATAGAAGGTCTTTTTAACAACATTGCAGGACAGATAAGAAAGGCAAAGGAGGAGGCAGAGATCTAAAATGCTACCCGCTGTATGTGGGCCATGGAAGGGTCCTGGTCAGACACAGAATATTGGGCAGAAATAGAATATTGGTCATTGTTTTTAAATGCTTTTATTCTATGGTTTTGCCATAGGATCACCAGGTTTAATGAAGGGTGGGATAGAAATGAAATAGATTTTCACTGTACATAGCTTTGTCTTTTTCATGTGGAAATTGCAGAAATAAAGGGCCATATTCCCTCGTGGCCAACTTTTCAAAGCCTGCATTCACATGGTGTTAGGTCCAAAGGCAAAAGTGGGTGCAGCAATGGAAACAATGCTTTATAAAATGTGACACATTCCAGACACACAAAGCCAAAGGCTTCTGCATGCACAGGCCCCTCTCTATTGCACCAAGCAGGCAAGCAAGGGGCATTAGCACAACTCAAGGGCACATTCCACTCCAGCAGAATTACTTAGAGGGCGTGGAGTAGGGGTGGTGACGTGTGTGACCTAGGGAGAGTCCTGAAGGGTTAGGGGTCCCCCTCCTCCGCGCTTTCAGCGCGCCTGCCGCTCCGGGAAGCAGGCTGCTATCCGCAGCCTAGACAGCCCTGCGGGACCTCCCGCAGGACTGCCTAGGCTGCGGATGTGTTTCCGAAGCGTCGGGCGCTCTGCTTTCAGGGCGCCCAACGCTCCGGGAAGCAGGCTGCTACCCGCAGCCTAGACAGCCCTGCGGGACCACCCGCAGGGCTGCCTAGGCTGCGGATGTCTTCCTGAAGCCTGGAGAGCGAGAGGGGTCGGTGCGCACCGACCCCTCTTGCTCTCCAAGCTTCAGCGAAAGCCTGCATTCGCCCCATAGGACGCACCCAGATTTCCCCTTCATTTTTGTAGGGGAAAAAGTGCATCCTATGGGGCGAAAAATACGGTACGTTTTAGTGCCTATCTTGGTTTTGGCTTAAAGGTAAAGGGACCCCTGACCATTAGGTCCAGTCGTGACCGACTCTGGGGTTGCAGTGCTCATCTCGCTTTATTGGCCGAGGAAGCCGGCATACAGCTTCCGGTTCATGTGGCCAGCATGACTAAGCAGCTTCTGGAGAACCAGAGCAGCGCATGGAAACGCCGTTTACTTTCCCGCTGGAGTGGTACATATTTATCTACTTGCACTTTGATGTGATTTTGAACCACTAGGTTGGCAGGAGCAGGGACCAAGCAACGGGAGCTCACCCCGTCACGGGTATTTGAACCGCCAACCTTCTGATCAGCAAGTTCTAGGCTCTGTTGTTTAACCCACAGCGCCACCCGCGTCCCTACTGGTTTTGGCTTACTTAGCATTAAAGGACCCCCTATGCTATTGCTTCCCCTCCTATTCAGTGGTTTTGCTGGGGCAATCAGTGTACCCACAGTTGTCAATCCAACAACTGCCACTCATTCAGTTCCACGTAGTTCTCACAGCCCTACCTTTCTGAAGTGAGCCTAGCATTATATCCATAAATTGAAACAATCCTAGCTGTCGCATCTTGGAGCGCACAAAAGATCATGATTGATCTCATCTAATGTGCTGGCTGACATCTATACACAATCAGAGCAAAGGGGAAAGTCAGCCCTTGATCTTGTGATGAGCTCAAGCCCAGCAGACATATTTCAGTGCTTTCCTGCTTTAGCTAGACTATTGCTGAAGAGTTACTTGACCTCTTTGCATTCATTAAGTTGGCAGTACTACACAGTGTGGGGTCTCAACCTTTTTCTTTACAGCAGAAAACTACATTTACAACACATTCATATTTATGTCCATTCAATTCTTACCTGTTTGGATAATATTTATTGCAAGTGTCCACTTGAGAGACACCACTCGAAGATGAACTTGAGATGTTTTGATCATAGTTCTCATGACTTGTTTGATTGTGTTGAGTAATGCAAGGAAAGTTGTTGCTGCTCGCCTTTGTGACCTCTTCAGATGCATCATCTTGATTAAAAAAGAAAAATTACACTGCAGACATCTGATCTGCCTGGAGACCAAGAGATGTGAGGATAGACTGCTCTGCCTCCTTTCTTTTAGCAAATCTTTGTGCCCCTGGGGAAGTGGTAATTCTGCATTGATTTGTTTTGGATGTTGTATGTGATGCCAATAAAAGGTTTACGAAATACGATTAACAAAAATTAAAAAGCTGCTCGAAAATTTGGATCAAATCTAGTTGCAATATTTTGTTCAAGGATGCCCAGCTCAAATAGGAAATGTGGAACCATTACCTCAGCTATTTAAGTCTCACCTCAGCTATTTAAGTTGTAAAAATCTAGATATTTATCCTGGAAACCATTAAAGTGCATCAATCCATGGTCTGTTTGGTTGTTGTTTTTTACGAAAAATGCTAGAACACTGTAATTTGCACAGCCTGCTCCAGTGCACTCAGTTTGATCAAACTTCTCTTTACTTGCCACACTTCTTGAACCCATATTGCTAATTTGAAAGGGGACAAGGGAAGACACACTGGTGTGGCCTCAGTCATTGGCTAGTCTGCTTCATAGCCCTGGAGATGTCATTGGATGTATTGGGGATTCTTGAAGGCCCTGATAAACTCCTGGGGCTAAAGGTTTGACTTTCCTGGTTATTTCTGTGCTCTTGGAAAAATGGTAAGGAGTTGCCAAAAGCACATTCGTTCAAATAATAAGATGTACCACTACAGATATATTGTGACAACACCAAGGATGAAAATAATTTCTCTAGATAAATCTATTGGTCAGATAAGACTAGATAAGAATGGTCAGATAATATAACCCTGAGATAATCTTCTGAGGCCCTTCTTCGTGTGCCTCCTCCATAACAGGTCCAGAGGGTGGCAACACAAGAACGGGCCTTCTCTGCAGTGGCTCCCCGTCTGTGAAATGCTCTCCCCAGGGAAGTTTGCATGGTGCCTTCATTATACAACTTTAGGCGCCAGGCAAAAACATTTCTCTTTAACCAGGTCTTTGGTTGATTTGATTGACATCCTATGCCCTTTTACAAATATTGTGTGTGTGTGTGTGTGTGTGTGTGTGTGTGTGTGTGTGTGTGTGTTACTGGGTTGTTGTTTTGTTGATTATGTACTTTATGGTTTTATATTCCTGCAGGCATATGGCAGTATATAAATTCTAATAGTAATAATAATAACAATAATTTAAATTAGACTCTCAGCTCCAAGGTTAGTCTTTTCTTCAGTTGTCTGTCTGTATGCCTTTATGATAATGTAAAATCCTTACATCGCCATCACATTTTGTGTCTGTTTTGCCAATACTGAAAACAGTATGTTGAGCAATGATCCTTTCCCCCATATTGGACAAATGTACGGAGTCTACACTTTTGAGGTACTTAATTTATCCCAATCCAATAAAGCATGCAGATGCATTACTAAAAGCAATAACACCCAAGCTCACAATTTTTCCTATATTTTGGGTCCACTGAAATCTGGCATGTTTTGTGGGGAAAGGCCATAAAGAATAATGAATAATATCCAAAGCAAGGAATGTTTGGAGGAAGTATTTCACAACTCTAATCAGCCAATTAGATCTTACTTTTCACTGACTGCATAAAAAGAAAGCTGAAAACAGAAAACCAACTAAGTGATTTTTCTTTCCATATGAAGATTCATGGGAACATGCAGTATACTTTTTTATTCTTTTCTGTGCTAACAAGGCAAAATGAGAAAATGTGCAATTGCATATTTTAATTACCATACCTTTTAAGTCTCTGTTTTCTTTTGCTAGCCCTGTGTCACAGTATCCAGAAATCAGAAATTCTGTAGATTCACTATTTATGGATGATGGGGAAGAAGCATTTTTCCTAGAACATTCTTGTATCTTTTCTAGATAAAAATAAAAGCCTTGCTTATTATCAAATTCTGCTTAGATGTTTTAGATATTATAAAACAATAATATTTTATTCAGTCAATCTTTTTAAATCACTGTTGATGCAGTCTATTAAAACAAAACTATTTTTTATCAAGCACTGATGCTTTAATTATTAAAATGTAGTATTTTCAAAAAGTGAAATGTCTTTTCCGTTTGTTGGTTGAATGTCTTCTGAAAGAGCAACTTCCTGCTTTATTATTAGTATTTTAAATTAAGACGTGAGAAATACACTTTGGCTTTGGTATAGCTGGGAACAGAATTGTCTTACTTATCACAGGTGCCACATTTAAAATAAACTGTAATCAAATGAGTAACATTAGATACTCATTGGAAGAACTTAATGTAAAATAAATATACAAACTGCTGCTAGTTGCACTGATCTTCAGGCACTTTTAGTTTTAAGAAAGCTATTTTATAGCTATTTGCCATGATTCAGCATTGCTGTGACTGCAGTAGAAAGTTGAAGTCCATTTTCTGCAGTGCTGGATCTCTTTTTGCTAACCATCAACTCTGACAGTATTAATTACCTGTTGAGGGTTAATCACCTTTACAGTTAATCAACAAATACCTCTTCTGGCATTTCGAATTCCAATAAAGATTTGTTTTGGTGAATTTCACTGTGGTAGTATTGTTGTTAATGTTGTAGCTTTGCCTCAGATAATTTATAAAATACCTGAGATAATTGTTGAGGGTATAAAGATGTACCTAATGACTAGAGACAAGATCTTTTAAAATGAAAACACAGTCATTCTGGGCACAAACACAGAGGCAACCCAGAATGATGAGATGATTTATATCTCTGTACATACATCAATAAAAGCCTTACTTGCTACACTAACCACTACAAGTTATTGCCTTATCCAGCTTATGAAAGAAATTTCACACCTTTCTCTCCATGATAGGATTCATATTGAAGTTGGTGGTTGAAATCAAATTCATTGTCACTATATCTTCAGTTATTATTATTATTATTATTATTGAAAACCTGTTAAATGCACTTTATCCTCTTAAGAAACCTCAGCACCAGGTCTATCTGATTGCATGGTGAGTAGCAACTATTTTTTATACAGCAGTCAGTGCACAATAGTGATGGATAGGGGCCTGTTATAGTCAGTCTTCCTCCTGTATTACATTGCAGGGGACACATGATGAACCCATGCAGAAGAATGGGCTCCATGAGTAGTGGCGTAGCATGAGTTGCCAGTGCCCGGGGCCACACAGAGAGGGGACGGAGTATGCATGCGCATTCAACTGCCTAATGGCATCTGCATCACCCAGAAGATCACAGCTGCAGAGACAAGAAGAGTTGTTCCGTTGTTTGCAGAGGTCACTTCCTAGTTTGCACGGAGGAGCCATTTTCAACAGAGCCCAGTGACGGAACTGTGCAGCTGTATTGAGGCAGCTTCAGGTGTTGAAATTTTGCACCCCTAATAATTATGCACTTGGGACAACCACCCCTGTGCCTGCCCATGCTATGCCACTGCCATGAAGCTCTGCTATAAAGTCATTGCTCAAAAGTAACTGGTGTTAATGTTGTTAATGAGATGTGGCCTCCTATCTTGCTGGAGCAACATACTGGGCTGTTTACTGATCATCGTAAGAACCCAAGCAATATACCATAATGGTGGTTCCTTTACCATCCTGTTTGCCAGCAACTGTATGCATGAGCCATTCATATTTCCTCTTTACATCCCATAGCTCTTCTTTCAGCCTGTGGTTTTCCTCATTCAGCTGGTGGCCGATTTCCCTCAGTCTCCTGGACTCAGCTCTTAGCTCACAAATCTCTTCATGCAAGGTCTGCTCATAAGTGTCTACTGGATCATGTCTGCTGTGCATCCTATTGATCTTTAGAGGGGGAAGAATTAGTTTAAACAGTGTTTTGATTCTTGATCATGAAGGAGGAAAGCAATAAAGAGTAGAAATCAACATATAAGAAATCAATTGTTTAAAGCATAACTGATCACTTCTGAACTGCTGTAATTCCCAGGTTGGTTAAAGTTTTGCCTAACGGATTATATTCATCTGCAGAGAAATTGCACAATGCACCCTACCTGGTCCTGTGCCAATGCAGACTGCAGGACAGGTTCTTATGTTCGAATTTCCCATGTAAAAATAAATTGTAAGACACATAAAATACTGCACGTCGCTTAGAGTTGCCGGGGCAAAATAAGTGAACAACGAATTTAATAAACAAACAAACTAAACATGCAAGTAAAAAGGCCAGAACTCTTTCTCTTCTGTGGTACTTTTCTGCATGCTGTGAGTTTATCATTCTTTACAGCGTGGTTTAGCAGTGAATTTGTAAAATATGCAATTATTTTATAAAACATTTAGGAGACAAATACATATTAAGAATGTTTAAGCTCCCAGTTGTAGGCATAAAACAAATGAATATCACCCGTTGACTAATTATAGCTTTGGTTACTGTTTGATACATGATTAAATATATATTACCTGTCTTCTACCCCACTTAAAGAAAAACACAGGTTTAAAATTAAAGTATATAAGTTATAATAAAGGATTGTCCCAGACCCCTTACCTTTTTCTTCAGATTAAGGTTTTCTTCTTTAGAGTCTGCTAACTTCTGCATATATTCAGATTTTAATTGAGCCATTTCATTCTTCAGTTGTGAAATCTCCTCATCTGCCTTTGCTAGCTCTAAGACTGCAGTCTCATTGGCTTCTTGAAGATTGTTGATCTGGCTTTTAAGGTTTACTGTGTATCAATATGCAAAAATATTCAGTATGCATCATCTAGTCACATTTAAGGCCTATTGTGCTTAAGACTTTAATGCAAGATACACTTACCTGGGGAGTAAGTCTCACTGAGCTTATTTCTCAGTAGACGTGCATAGGATTGCAACACTCTTACTGAAATAAAAGGGACTTAAAATACTTAGCTTGCATCCCAGGCCTACGCTTGTTTATCAGAATGAATTAAAAGTGTGCATAAAAATACAGCCTTGATTGAATGGTGCCTAGTATTTGTAGAGGCATAGGATACGCACTTTGCACAAAAGATTCATGCATTCCAGGGGTTGAACCAGATGACCCTCAGTGTTCCCTCCAACTCTGCAATTCTATGAAAAGAGGAATAGCACTTTGACTTTGAGTAAAGTTTTGGGGGGAAATTGTACAGGTTGGTTTGGGGTGGAAAGTTTGTTTACTTGAGTGCATTTAGAGATTTTAGCGGGGAAGGGGGAAATAATGCATTAAGCTGATGCTTAAATTTATTGCCATAGCGTTGGCTGTTTGTAGCCAGTGTTAACCAATCAGTTGTGGGATTGTAGTGGTGCCAATAACCTAAACACTCATACTATAGTATTTAGAAGGAGTAGAACATGGTTTCAAAGTTTTTCTAAACTGCTATTTGAACTTTCACAGAAATTAATAAATGTGGATCATCATGTGGATTGATGCATATAAAAACAAATTAGCACACATTCAAATGGAAATTAAAATAAAGGCACTGAATGTTGAATGATGAAATTAACAAGCTTGCATGACTTCATACCAATCTGTTGCTGTAGAATTCTGGGAGAGTTGCATTCAAATTTTGGCAGGCTACAAGTTGACCGTTCTTCATTAAGAAATTCTATCTCCTTAAAAAAAAAATATTTGTATTAGTTTGTTCATTTGAAACATTCCAGTTTCAAAAACTACACTTTTAATTACACGGAAATGGTATAAATATGGCATTCTATTTGTAATTCTGAACAATAATTAATATGTACTTTCCCCATACTTCTGAGTTTTCTTAAACTAATATCTTACAATATATCTATATAAAACCACACATACTTATATCCATCTCTGTGTGTGATATACATATATATATATATATATATATATATATATATATATGAATGATGCAAACAAGTGGAGGCACTAACAATAAATGATTGGATTGATAAAATCTGGGAGTTTGCAACAACAGCAAAATTGGGTAACCTCTAAGAACAAAGGAAATAATATATTTGAATACTGTACAATGCATTTTTTACATTCTTGCTTATAGTATTCCTCATCCTATCAATGAAATAAGTTCTCTATGTTCAATTTTGACGGAGCCTTCTTTATAATTTAGGAAGAAAAAACCTGATCTATTATCTTCTATCTTATATTTTTTATTATTAAGCTTTTATTTTTTCCACAAATTTACTTTGCATACTGGCATTCCCATACTTGTAAAAGTCCTCATTGTTATATTTTGAGAGTTCAAGTATTTATTTGGATAGCTTTTGTTTATTTTTGGTGTGGTATGCTATCTCTTAGATTCATTACTGGATAAAACCTGTGGTTTTTCCATACCCATCCATTAGTTTGTTTCGCTGAGAAAACGTAAAGCTTAGAATTTTTGTCTTTGACTTTTGTTGCTCTGATTACTTTTCTTTTTTTCATTACTGGCTATGCGGTGGCATATAAGTGTTAATACAAAAAGTGATTTCTCTCCTCTATATGTTTTCTTTTTACCCGTCTGTCCTTAAAGTTTCTGTGTGATAAGCTCCTGTAAACTTGTGCTTACAGCCCTGACTAAGAGTCTGCAGCAACTCACTCATTGGACTATTTTTATCTCTTGAGTTCCTGCCATTGCCATCTGTTTAGTGTACAATCAAGATTATCTATTTCGGAAGCATTTCAGTTCACTTGACTTGCCACTCCCCTGTTCAGAAGTCAAATCACACAAGTACACAACCACTTCATTAATCTATTCAATCAATTGTTCTTTAAGTATACTGTATAATATGGAGGGAGGAAGCAAAGGAATGGGGAATTACACAGTTTTTATTTCCCGTGCCCCCACTTCTTTTGGATAGTTTTGCTGGTGAGTTAATTGTAGCTTCACTCCTGCAGCTGTCATATGCCTATTTAAGAACAGAGTATTCTCTATTTGTTTTCGAATTTCGCAGTATGCCAGAACTAAGGATAACAGCAAAGTGAAAGCGTTTCAGTTGATGAAGATGTTGACCTGGTGTGTGTAGAAAAGGAATGGGAAATAAAACTGCTGGTATCAGAATGCTGGTCTACTGTTCTGGTACTCAGGATATTGCCAAGTTGGAAAAGGTCCTGAAAGGGGAGAAAGCGGTGCCATGATAGATGTTTACAAAATTACACGTGGCATGGAAAAAGTGGATAGAGGTCTTTCTCCCGCACTTATACGCTAGAACTCATGGAGATTCAATGAAGCTGGACTCAATGAAGGTTCAGGACAGGTAAAAAAAAGTACCTCTTCACTCAGTGCATAAACAATAGGCCATGAAGCTGGATAGTTTTAAAAGGGGATTAGACAGATAAGTGGCTATAAGTCATGATGGCTATGTTTTGCCTCCACCATAGGAGGCAGTAATGCTTTTGAATACTAGTTGCTGGAAGCCACAGGACGGGAGAGGGTGCTTGTGCTCCAGTCATGTTTGGGGCTTTCCCACAGGCATTCAGATGGCTGCTTTGAGAATAGGATGCTGTACTAGATGGGCCATTGGCCTGATCCAGCAGGCTCTTCTTATGTTCTTACAATGAAAGAAACTTTATCTATATATAGATGCAAATTGTTCACCTTCCCGTAAAGTTTGCCATCATCTGCGTGTGGACTCTGTCCGTTCAACAGTACTTGACGTTTAGCCTGCACAATCTTCATGGGTTGATGAAATTCCTGTTTGTTCTCATCTGGTGATTTCAGCAGAAACCCTGACATTGCAGGAGACCTTCCTTTCTTTGTTGACTAACAAAAAAGAAAAAAAGGAAGTCAAGAAGAAATTTCAAGTGTTTAATTTAATTTGGGCTGTGTAATGAGAACTGTTGCATGGTCCTGTATATTGTGACGTGTGCTGTTTTCCATGTATTAAGAATAAAGCTCTTTTGTTTAAAAAACAAACAAACCTGTGCATTTATACAGTATACAAAGATTGCATTTGTACATTATTATTTTTACTACTACTGAATTGATAGGATACTTTTCAGCTCCTCTGTGGTCCATGTCCATTACAAAACCCCCACAAAGATTATGAAATTATGACAACTCTAAGCCATATCTATGCAACATAAATGGTTCAAAAGAGCAAGTCAGGTGTTCATATACTAGATTCAAACTTCAGAAGTTTAGTCCTGTCTTGAGGCACCCTAAAGACTAAGAACTTCAACCTTGTTATTTCCAACAATCCTTAAAGAAAAACATGTTTTTTTACCATCTGAAATATGAATATTGAATATCTGAAATATATGAATGGTTAAAGCTCCTTGTTGTATAAACAGCACAAAACTGAAGAACAATATACATTTAAACTTAGATGGTACCTTCACTGCTGAGAAAAAGTTTGTGATTAGACATGGTACTTTAAATGAAACACAGCAAGTGGATTGTTAAAACCATAACAAAGGAAACGCTTCTCACTTATATCCATATAAAGCTTGCTTTATACCCCTCAATTTGCTGATATCCATATATACTAATCTTTTGAAGATAAAGAAACTGCAGTGGTTGTAGGGTTCAGTAAAAACTTAGTGAAGATAATAAAAAAATGCAACATAAAAGTATCACTGGGGAAAATTCAGAGTGCTACAATGTAAGTTTGCTCAAAGTGAGAAAAAGAGCAGAGAAATGCAAAATCTTGAAAACACCAAACAGTTATATACATTCAGACAAAAATCCATGAAGTCTGCATTATACAAAGAGCTCCTAAATCTTGCATCGGTGAAACCAGTAAAAAATACTTTGGTTTCTTTAAAAAGAAAAACAACGGTAGTGGCAGATAATCATGATTTGGAAGATTTGGATTTTTCACATAAGCATAAGCATATATTTTGTGCTTCAGACTGAAATGTTTTATCACAGAGAAAGGGTTATTTTAAATATGGTGTTACCATGAAGCATTAGTTTTTGTTTAGTGCTTGATGACGGCTCTATTCATATTTTATAAAAAGAAAACCTTAATTTAACAGCACTTTACCATTTTACCTCTGCCGTTTTGTCTGGTTGGCCGGCTTTCATGATTCCACATCCAGCACCCCCAACAATCCTTGTGTAATGTCACTGCCCTCCATTTACATCAGAAAAGAGCTTTTGTGTTGGGAATCTAACCATCATCAGGCCAGAAGGCAAGGCTATTGTCAAGAGGCACAGCTTGAGCAGCTGCTGCTGCAGCAGCCTAGTTTAGCGTGTCCAATGCAAAGAAAACAATGGAAAAAAGGAGGAAGTACTGGAGCTTGTAGAAAGATGTTCAAACACCTGGAATTTCTTCCTTCTCCCCACTACCATCAGCAGTGCTGCTTTTTGGAAGTTTTACGTTTTAGTGCAGAGACACATATACCATTCAGACTTCAAAAAAATCTTCTGTGACCCTTCCTGTCTGCATGTAATCAAAACTATCACATATAAACAATCATAGTAACATTTACAAATATTTCCCTCATTTTATGCTGTATTTTATGGGTTTCCATGGATTTCTTTTTAAAGACTTGAACGATTTGCAGAAACCTAGAAGGTGGGTATAAATCGACCATATCATGCAGTAGCTGGGGCTGCTAATTATAGGCTGAATACAGCGTCCATTGTCATTAACCAAAACATACTATCCTCACACATTGCTTATTGAACTGTGGTATATGAGATGTATTTGGGCCAGCCAATCTAGAGGCAAACCTATCATTTTCAAATAAAGTACTAGTTCACAATTGATCCTCCCAAATACACATATTAAGAAAAGGAAGTACTGTAAATTCCGGCATATAAGGCGACTTTTTAACCCAAAAAAAGAGGTTAAAAAGTCGGGGGTCGCCTTATATGCAGGATATCCACCCCTCACTGCTGCTGCGGTGGCTCCGAAGCAGCCGCAGCAGCAGGTTCCGCTCCACACCGGGAGAAAGCGGCCTGGCATGGAGCCCGCCCACTGCTGCTTTGGAAGCAGCAACAGGGGCGGGGGGCTGCGCTCCACTCCGGGCTGCTTTCTCCCGGTGCAGAGCCCGCCCCCCGGCTTCTTCAGAAGCAGCAGCAGGGTCGGCGGGCTCTGCTCCACGCTGGGCGGCCTTCTCCTGGCGTGGAGCTGCCCAGAGTATTAGGCAACTGCGCTTATAAGACAAACCCCCAAATTGCAGCTGCCAATTTGGGGGGGGTCGTCTAATACGCCCAGTCACCTAATACGCCGGAATCTACGGTATATTCTATTTTTTTTAATGTCACCTCTCTGGAGTTTTTTTTGGAGGGAGATATTTTTGGTTTTTTCATTTCATATGCCAGGAAATTTATGCCTTCTTTCCCGATTGCCACTGTCAGTTTTTTTATTATGAATGTCTTGCACTACCAAGGTTACAAGGACGAGCCCTTTCCACGTATATATAGTTTGGATACTAATGATTAGTAAAGAAGCTGAACCACCATATCCAAACCTTCAAGTTCCAAGTTTATCCCACGAAGCTGAATGCTGGAATATAACATAGTTAAACTGTCAAATTCACTCCCACAAGAGGTAATGATGACCAACATCGTGAGTTGCTTTAAAAGGGAACAGATGAATGGGTGATAAGGCTGTCAAAGGCTACTTGCCATGATGGCTATGTTTCTTCCTCCACAGTTGGAAGCAATCTGACTCTGAATACCAGTTGCTGGGAATCACCCATGGGGAGAGTGCTCTTGGGACCTCTTTGCAGCATCCCATGGGCATCTGGTTCACCATTTTGAAAACAGGATGCTATGATGGATCTTTGGCATGATTTGGCAGGACTCTTATGTGCTTAGGAGTTAATATGCATGAAGTCCAGAAACATACGTAACATTTGAATTTATATGACACTAAAGAAAATAATTTTTTTTATATACCTTGTGATGATAAGAATTGCCTTCCCAACCATTTGACACGGCGATATTATGTAAGTTCTTTGCTGATGCAGCAGCTGTCCAAAGCTGGTCAGTCAAACTTGAATCTTTTCTATCAGCTGCTGAAAAAGGACACATGAAGAACATTACACGACTGAATTGTTCATTCATTCATTCATTCATTCATTCATTCATTCAAAGAACCTAGTTAATTGTCCTAGTTACCTGAGTTAGGAGCTGGCCTGCTTAAATGTTCTGGGAGCAGACCTGAGTGGAGACTATGGCAGCAAGGTCTGCTCCCTGTCCCCCCCCCTCCCAAGCCAATGTGGATTGGTTCAGAATTCAAATCTGGGTCTGGTGGGACCCCAGAACGCACCATGGCGGCCAGGTGGATGGGTTGTGTGTGAAGGAGCCACCGCGCCGGGTCACAACCACCACCCACCCATGATTGTCCTAGTTACCTGAGTTATGTGCTTGATTAACTTGCATTCCAACATCTGGAAACTTTTCTGTTCTTGGGTGCAGTATATGTTTGCACTGTGAACTATCTGAAGTTTTCTTTGAGTAGTTTGCATCTTTAGGGCTGGGTGATCCATTGTGTATTACGGGAAAGGCTGTCCTGGAATCTGCAGTGTAAGCAGCACCTAAATTATGGTTGAGCATACGAGTACATACTTTGAAAGCAACTTCATCTCCAATTATATCATCCACAACATCTTGGTTATTGTCTGATGAATCTTTATGTCCTCCTTCTGTGTTTTCTAGAGTGGCATCAGAAAAATGTGCCAGTGTGCTCTCTGATTGACTAGATCTCAAAATTTTCCATTCAAGAGGTAGGAGAGAATGGGAAGAAGTTAAAGATAATATGCTATCAGCAGAGCCTCCTAACCTATACCGTGAGCGTCTCAAGGATTCTTCCTCCTGGCTAGGTAAACCCCGTGGATCCCAATCTGTTATCAGCACAAGTGGCTCTTTCATTACTGGTTCTTTTTCAGTGTCAGTGTGAATGTTCTCCCTCGCAGTAGCTTCATCTTCAGCATCGCTGATAGTTCCCGGAGAAGCCAACCAATCATCTGTCCCTAGATGAGCTCCCGTCACAAGATCAGAGTTTTCTGTGGTTGCGTTTGCTGTTGCCTCCATTGTAACCGTCAGATCCCATCAACTCTGATGGCTCTTTGCGAACCCTAACAAGAAAGAGTAACAACGAACAAAACAAACCCACAGACATTAAAAGATACAAAACGTATTTCAGACATACTGCGCATCTTGCAAAAGTGGGGAAATGCTATGGCATTTTTATGCTTGTGTAGTATTAAACAATATACGGAAAAATGTAAGGGAAATATATTTCACTCTTCCTGATTAATTCCATTAATGTGCTGCTGTAGAGATTGTAAAACTCCTTCTCAAAATAGTTTTCTTCCTCTTTAGTCTTAGGAGGGTGCCTTTAATCTGTTAATCTCCCATTGGATATTTATGTCCTTCTCAAGCTGATGTTTTATTTAAATAAATAAATAAATAAATAAATAAATAAATAAATAAATAAATATATAAAATTAATGTTGAATCCCAATTCTGTCTTCTGTGGCATTAGCTACTCCTCCCAGGTTGGAGTCATCTGCAAATTTGATGAGCATCTCAATTTGTTTGTCCAAGTCATTTATAAAGCTGTTGAACAATGATGGGCCCAGGAGAGAACCCCACAGCACCCCACTCGTCACTTTCATTGGGTTTTTCCATTTCTATGCTTATGTTTCATGTGAATATTAAACCGTACATCATCACTGTAGCCGTGGGACAGCATCTGCCCTGAAAGTATGGCAGAAGCTACTGAATCAGCTAGAAACTGCTATTTTTGCTATCTGCTGACAAAGGCTGGGGCATGATGCCCCATGGAATGAATGCAGACATCAAGGACGCTGCTGCTGCTGCTGCTGCTGCCGCCAGAGGTTAGCCCTTCCTTCAAAATGCAAGTAAATGTCACAACCAGGGAACTGCTTAGTGGCTTGGTGAGCAAGTCTTATTTTTAAGGTTATAATTAGGTAGTATCTGAAAACACATTAGCTGTCATTAAATGTAGCTATCTCAACTTAATAAGACAGTGTAAATTAACTGAGAGTGGTAATATTAAAACATATTTAGTAAGACTTAACTGTTAATGATTTGTGTCTATGCAATTATTTCTTAATATACATTAAGAGCATTTTTTTATGAGCATGCAGTAACAGTTCATGCTCATTTTAAAGTGCGTTTGGGAATGCTACTGTAAATTAAAAGAGTTAATGAAGCTTAGTATTATGGACAGCAAAGACACATCCAGTTGGAGTGCATACTTTTCTGTGGTGAAATATTGAAGTTTAATATTTAATATCCCATAGAGTATTATCTCAGCATTAGAACACTTATTCCATGCTGTGTTTTCAACACAGAGGTTAACTGTGTGAAACAAAATAATAACTAAATATTCATTTTTTAATTGGAGGTTATAACTAGAACAAGGGCTATGCCAGAAAAGCTGTGGCTTTCACATTGTTTTCGTTTAGCCGTTTAGTCATGTCCGACTCTTCATGACCCCATGGACCAGAGCACGCCAGGCACTCCTGTCTTCCACTGCCTCCCACAGTTTGGTCAAACTCATGTTAGTAGCTTCGAGAACACTGTCCAATCATCCGGTCCTCTTTCGTCCCCTTCCCCTTGCGCCCTCAATCTTTCCAAATCTTTAATAGGCAACTTTTAATGGCTATTTAGGTTGGTTGTTATCACCCTACTACCTTACCCAATATGGGATATTCACTTATGAATGGGAATAAATGTTGTTCATCTTGCGTTTATCTCCTCAATTATTTAATCGGAATACTTATTATGGGTTCAGTACAGACCCATTGAAATTAATGAACATGACTAAGTTAATTAATTAAGTTCTGTAACTGAACCCTACCCTATGAAATAAAAGCCCAACCTAAGAACTAGCTTCCAGTTTTATTTTGTGTAGAATAATATTTATATATAGTGAATTAATTGAAGATGCAAAAGAATGAAAAATATTTGTTCTACATGTCATATAGCTTTCGTACTGCGGATCTGCAGAATTGTGTTTTAAAGCCCATTTCTAATTTTACACTGTCTCAATGCATTAAAATGCTTGTAGCAGTTATTGCCAATTTAAAAGTTGAGAGCACAGTGTTTCCCAATGGAATGAATGTTAGGGGAGAGGGGTTCTTACCCAGAGGATCAGGAAAGTTATACCAGTGTTCTAGCATCTGGGTTTCAAGTAGCAAAAACGACAGCTCAGAGATTTAATGGTGTATAGCAGCATGGGCTCTCCTCTCACAAGCAACAACCTATGTTATCAGATACAACAATGCTTGCAAGCTAGTTGACTTGCCATTAATTATGGTGGGTTTGAGATTATAGGTACAAGAAGAGATATAGCCCAGGTGTGCAAGTATCAGTCCCCTCTCCCCACAACAATTTTGAGGACATAATTATACTAGTCATTCCCCCCTTTCCTGTGAACCATGGGACTTGTAGTTCTGTGAGGGCCTTTAAAAAGAATTATCAGCATCTCACCACAATTCTCTGTATGACTTGGCGGGGAAGTTGTGATTATTACATTTGTATTGACTGTCATAACAGTGGAGCCTTACACAGATCAGATAGCTTTGGAACTGAGTCAGAGCTGTATGGTCACAGCAATAATCTTGGATGTGTTTTTCCCCCCTCAGTGCTCCTGATCTTTGCTTCTGACTCTTCCGCAGAGGAATGTACATACTGATGGCAAGCTGTTTATGAGAAAGGAAACACTGCATATCTTTTTAAGATTGTTGCTCTCTGTGGATCAGGTTGTGCTTGTAAGGTTTGTTTGTTTCTCTTGCATTCATATCCTGCCTTTCACAAGAACATAAGAAGAGGCCTTCTGGATCGTGCCAAAGGACCACCTAGCTCCATATTCCCAGTGCATCCAACATATAGGAAGCCCACAAGCAGGACCTGACTGCAACTCCAATCTCCCCACTTGTGATTTCCAGCAACTGATATTCTGAGGCATACTGCCTCCAGCAGTAGGAGGAGGAGATAGCTAGTAACCATTGATCAAACACAGGTAGAACACAGTCATCATAGCTAACAACCATTGCACATGAATGCCCATGATCCTCTTTCAAAGCCGACACTGTTAGTGGCCATGACTACATCTTGTGGAAGCAAATTCCATACTTTAACTATGTCCTGTGTGAAGAAGTCTCTATCATGCACTGCTTGCCTTTTTCCTAAAGGAAAAAGCCCAAATTTTGTAACATTTTCTCAAAGGGTAGATGCTCCGATCCCTTGATCATTTCGGTTGCCCATTTCTGAAACCTTTCCATTTCTACATTTTTTTTTTTGTGACGAGGTGACCAGACGTGTACCCAGTATTCAAAATGTAAGAGCATTATAATATTGGCAGTTTTATTTTCAATCCCTTTATCTGTAGTCCCGACCCAACCCTGCTTAGCTCCAGCAAAGCAGTAACCTCAGCTGTCTTCAGATCATACCCTTCGAGCACACAAACAAAACCTTGTGCAGACACACCATATGCATGTGAAAGGCATGGACTCCTTTGAGGTTCAAGAAAAGCCATAAACAGGAAGGTGTCGCAAAGCTTGTGGTAATCAAATTTATTACTTTCCTCAGCAGGGAAATTATACTGGATCCATGGTGATAGATGATTTTCCCTTTAAAGAGAGACTAAATACTTGTAGCGGGAAAGCAGAAACCACTTGGGGCAGGCATCAAGCCTGTCCGGAATAATGTCAATCAGGACAAAGATGCTGATCTATCAGCCTTGTATTCCTAGTAATCTGTTATAAGGCAGTGGGGAAATGGATAATTTCCAGCTTTGAAGAAGTAGTAACTCAACAGTTTTTTTCTGTTTACAGTGCATTTCTTAGCAACATAAGGCTACCGATGCATTATCCTTGCCCCAACCAACTTCTGAAGCATTTTGACTCAAATAGGGACATCTATCTATATAGTTAGCTATTTATATTCATATCCCAAGCCGGGGTAACAACAGGATTAAAACAACCAACAATAAAGGAAATATTTAAATCAGGCAGGCCTGAGAACAGGCATTCAAAATGAATGTGGTATACCAAAGAAAATGCACTCAAGACAGCCAATCCTACCTTAGAACAAATAAACAAAAACCCTGAGGTTGAGTATTTCATACAGTGGCCTCTTCATCAGCTACAGAAAATGTAGTCCAAATTACTCTCCAAAGGGAGATCATAATAAAGAAACAGGAGGCTGCCATTAAAGACCAGTTTTGAAGTTTGCACGCACCAGTGGAAGAGGAATAGATTAAAATAGTTACATTTTAGAGGGCACCAAAGTTTATATTTGGGACTATGATTTGAAGTGGATATGAAGGAAAAGTTGAAGTATAATCTGGGTATGACTGGTAGAAGATTAACCCCACTGACTTGTCACTTGTAAGGCTCTTTGGGGTGTGTTGGTGTGGGTGGGTTTATATATACCATATTGGCCCGAATATAAGCTGCACCTGAATATAAGCCACCTCCCTTCCTTGCTGCTTCTGGCTGCATACTGGGTGGGGGGCGCTGTGTTGCTGGGGGGCCTTTCCCCTTCCTCGCTCTCTCCCTTCCCTTGGGGGAAAGGACGGGGGACATGCTTATTTTCCTTCCTCAGTCTTTGAAACATAACATATGATTGCCACAGCTAGTGCACACAACATCAGTTGTACACACAGCAAATTAATCATGTAGAAAGATGTCATGGATAAATTGCGACACACAAAACCCTTTCACTATACTCTGAAGTATCACGTTTTCTGTATTTTGCATAGAATTTACCAGAAATGCAGAGAGTCTTGAACCTCAGAGAATGGCCATTCAACACAGCTATTTAATCTTTATTGCAGTGAAATGTCTCAATTGCAGCAGATGTTGACGAGGCCATCTGGAAGTAGTAGTGACAGGACAAATAAGTAAAATGCAGTTCTTTTTTTTTTTTACTGCTCCCCGAAGAGGCTTAACTAAAATGTCCTTTTAATTTAAAAGCATCTGGAGCTATTTATCACAAACAGTTTAACAATGCTACTGGCTGTTATGGGAAAATACAGAACAAAATTGACTACAGAAGGTTGCAGAGCTCACTGCGGGAAATGAAGAATGTATGTTAATTGTGGTTTCTGATTCTTTGTTATACTCATAAGCATGCTTTAAATCGAATGTCTAAGGAGCGGTTTCTCAAACAGGGCTACCAGTGCACTGTCCCACCAAAATCTGTCCCCCAAAATTCCCTTTAAAGACCATAAATCTATACCTTGTAAGTGGCTATGCAGAGAGGTGATTGCCTAGCTCACTGCAAAGACAGAAACAATTCCAAGGGGAAATTGCCTTTCTGCGCAGCCAGTCACAAAGCACTGCTATGCAAGCAGGTCTCCACCTCTTGTCTCCAGGTTGGGACACATTTTACCAGGGCTGCTAGATCCTCAGTTTGGCCAGATTTCTATCTTCCTCTTGGATGGCAGCACTACCCAATCAGGACACACAATTAGCATATCAAGACATGTCAGATTAACAAAGGTGTCAGGGTGGACCTACAGCAGCCCCCCCAGAGCCAGTCACAAGAATTATGCTTTTGCTGTTCTGAGCCTGTGCACTGGTAATTGCTTCTTTGTAGGCTGCAGAAACATGTTTTGAGAGCCAACAAGGCAAGAATCTTTTCAGTGTTTACAATCTGTGAAATCTGTTATCCTGTAAACTGTCCTGAGACCTGTGGGTATAGGGCCGTATACAAATTAAATTTAATAATAATAATAACAATAATGATAACAATAATACAACCTGCAGTAGCAGCCCTATTATTTTTTTTACTAGTATGTGGTTACAATTTAGTTTGGCTGTTGAAAATGTAGTGCGCTTTTCATATTGACTTATAGAATGAAGCATTTTCATAGGCTTTGAGGGCAGCAGACTCCAAAATTTCCATTCTTGGGTAAGGTATATGTTGAGTATCTGCTTCTCCCGCAGCTCTTAAAAGCGTAGGTGTATGTAGAAAAAGAGGGAGCAAGGTCTACTGTCTCTGATACTGTAAGCATAGATATCCATGTTATATAAATGTTGGATGATCATTAATATTATCATCACCCCAGAATTTACCAGATGCTTATTGTAAACAGTGATGTCAGAGGGAAACGAAATGCAGAAATGTAACTCTCCCCCCTCCCGCCTTCAACAAACAGGTACAGATAAATTTACTGAGCCTACTCAGAAGTAACCTCCATTGAGTTCAATAAGGCTTACTACCCTCAGATAAGAGAGTAGAAGGCTGCAGTCTTTGTTCATTTTGTGAAATAGTGCATATGATTTCTGACTAATTTCTAAGGAAAGATATTACCATCCACTGTTGAGTAAAACTTCTACATGCTAGGATTATTCTTCAATAGAAATCACTAGGCCCAACAGAGACCAGCTGTCACTGATAAGTATAAACTACCACAGGAACTAATAAGCACCCACTGGAAAAAAAACCTTCTGTACATATCAGGAAAGGGAAGTTTGCATGCTTGCACTTTGTGTACAAAAGTGACCACAATACCCACCATAGCTGTCAACTTACAGATTTGAAAATAAGGGACCAGCAGCCTTGAAAATAAGGGACTAGCAACCAAAATAAGGGACCTGCAGCCTCTCCTGTTCCAGGCACTCCAGTCTTCCTGTCCTCCTGCAGTCTGGTCAAACTCATGCTGGGTAGCTTCGAGAACACTGTCCAACCAACTTTGTAACCAGAGGTTCAGCTGAATAGAATCTGAATCACATGCACCACAAGGCCTATGCAGCCTCAACTTAAGATGGCTCCCCGGCCTGGCTTTGCACTGCAAAGTTTGCAGCAGCACGTGCACCAAAATGGCGTCCAGCATTCAAAAAACCCCTCAGCTTGCATTAACTAGCCACACACAAGGCATGCAAGCTCCACCCCCCAGTCGTTCTTAGACTTCTTATTGGGTGAGCAACACAGCCAAGCAACACAGTTGGAACCTCCCTCCTCCCTGGCCGGCAGGGAGGGAGGGAGGGAGAGGAGCTGCTTCCTTTGAAATTTAAGGGATATCATTTAAGGGACATTTAAGGGACATCCATCAATAAGGGACAGCAGCGGGACATGGCGCTGGAATAAGGGACTGTCCCTTCAAATAAGGGACACTTGACAGCTATGATACCCACCCATGGTTTTCAACAGCTGTGGGAAAACTTTGGCCCATGGATCTAATTATGCCCACCAGGGCTCAGTGTTTGGCCCACCAAGGCACTGTGGGCAAACTACACTCACTTTTCCTGGGCCCAGTGTCATATATAATGTCAGGTGAATGTAACTTCAAGCTGTGGGTAAAGGAAGAGAATCAGGAGGGCAGTCACAGTGTGCTTGCATTCTTCATTCTCAGCCAAAAGTCAGTGCTTTTTCCATTTTGTGCCTTTTTCTGCCCAAGAGAATGAAAAAGGCAATTTTCAACTTATACCTACTGCAAGGTTACTTATATTGCACATGTTTTAAATTCATTCCGGGCAGGTATCAAATCACACAATTCTAGATGAGCTAAAGGTTAACTATGGTTCTAGCCTACAGTTTGCAACTGTCATGCTAATTATTTTGTTAGTAGTTAGCTCTCTGTTAGCCACATTAGAAACTCTGCTTTCATACATTGGAGAGTACGATACTGGAGAGTCTGTTCCCTTTTTTGGATATTAAAGACTTATGAAAGGGTCTTCTCAGTTTTGGGGAATTAAAAATGTTCTGAATATTCAAGCTCATTGGTCCAAATTCTGCATAATTTTTAAAATAGTGTTTTTAAAAGCAAGATTTAAATTTGAGGGCGGAGCTATGGTACACTGCAATTCTATATACAGTGGTACCTCTGGATGCGAACGGGATCCGTTCCGGAGCCCCGTTCACATCCTGAGCAGAACGCAACCCACATCTGCACGTGCGCGGGTCACGATTCACCGCTTCTGCGCATGACGTCATTTTGAGTGCATGCGCGAGTGGTAAAACCTGGAAGCGACCCGTTCCGTTACTTCTGGGTCGCCTTGGAACGCAACCTGAAAACACTCAACCTGAAGCGACTTTAACCCGAGGTATGACTGTATATGTAAGAAAGTCCATTAAACTCCAAGAGACTTATCTGTGAGTAGAAGGCATCTATAGGATTCAACTGTATGCTTTCAGAACATGAATGAGAGAAGGAAAATTTAAAAGCTTCCTCAGATATAAATTAACACAGTGAAAGCCCTTAACGAGAGGTTTGTAAAGAAAAAGAACAATGATATAAAATGTGTTTTTTTCTCCCTGCAAAATGAAACTTTCTGGAGAATTGGGATCTTGTTATGACCAGGAGAAGGAATTTGGGTATATTTATTATTCACATCATCTAAAAGCAGCAGATATGCAATATACATATTGAGAATTAACCTTCTTTCCATTCTTACTGACAAAGACTTCTGTGTAATCTGAAAGGTTGCACCTGCAGAAGCTGGTTGTAACACAATGCTCATCTATCTGCAGTGATGTATGACACAAGAGAAGAATAAGGAAAAAAACACATAAAATGAAGTCAGGAGGTGACAAAACTGTAACAGAACCAAAGGCCTGAGGGATAAATATGTTTTGAAGTGAAAAAAAGGAAGTGAAGGTTAATTAAACAATATCTGACAGCTCAATTTCATATGCCACACATATTGAACAATGCAATGGATCAGGTAATTCTCAGTATGCCCATAGGCTTGCCATATGTTCAGTAAATTATTCAAGTCATCAATTAATATTTACACACTGAAACCTTCTCCAACAAAGCAGCACACATATTGGAGAAGAATTCACCAAGAAAAAAGATAAATCTGGATTTAGGGGCCTGGGTTTTACTTTGGCATATATTTCAGAATTCTGAGGCAAACAAAGGCATTATCCCTAGTTACAGTACCTAAGGCAGCTGCCTACACATATTCATATTTCTTTTTATGCTTTATTCTGTGGAGATATGAATGCGAGTGGATTATAGATTTGCTTAATGAAAGTTTAAAAATAGAACTTATTTAACAGGATATGAAAAATGTACTGAGCTGGAAGATGTTCACTTTCCAGAAACCACTATATAGTGTACAGATATATCCACTCTGTACATAAGAGGGAGAAATTAGATGATTGTTGCTAAGCAATTTGAAGCGCTTTTCCTTTAAACAGTGCACAGAATTTTCATTCCATTGGAATAGTTATACAGGAGGTTACCTGAATGTTTATTTTCTTCCTTTTGCTTTCATTTCCCCCAATATAAACATTTTTAAAAGCAATTTTAGTTCTCCAATGAGCAGTTTGTGGTCCCTTTGCATAGAGCATTTGACCATCAACTTGACAGCTATAGAATTATTTTGCTGTCTCTCCCATTATTGATTTAAAGCCTCCCAGCATTTAAAGCCTCTGAAACATTTATTACCTCTGAAACCTTTCTTAAAATCAAAATCTCATCTAGTTTTTCAAGTATATCCACATATTGCTTCAGATATTGAAGCAGATATTAGAATCTGAACATGCAATGCCTTAGATTGCAGGTGGAGGCTGAAGCTTGCATGCAAGGATTTCCAAGCATTTTTGGTTGAACACACTTAGAAACCTCCCCGTGACTGGAATTCCTGATAAGGCAGAGCTCTGGCCATGAGTAGCTTTATAACAAAACAGACCTCTGCAGACATCTAAAAGAGAAGCATACCTAGGGAGGTTGGAGGTGCGGCTTGTGTGTGCAGCACTGTCCAAAGTTTAAAAAGTCATATTGATTATTTAGTGACCTGGATTTCAGGCTGTTTATTTATATTATTGCAGCTGAAAAGGCTTCTAAATTAGTGTGGTAGCAGTAATGTTTAATTATTCAAAACTGTGTAGGAGGTCTTTCTCAGACTTCTTAATAACAAGCAAACATCATCCCACAGAAATAAAATACTGGGGGACGGGGGGGGGCAGGTAAGCATCACCTTGCATGCATGCACCACATGACACAGTGCATGCACACCATTTGAATGGCAATGCCTATCAAATTTGTGAGGCCCTGGCCTCCTCAAATATTTCGGGGGGGGGGGGGGCTGAAGGGACCTTGACCCCTGGGAGTTGGCACCTATGCATAGAAAGGAATGCTGAAAATCCCATTTACTGTAATATGCTTTGGCATCAACACCCATACAGAAGGTTTTACTGGAAGAGTTCAATTGGTGCTAGTGGATTATTACTGTGGGCTAATCAGGGCTAAGAATAGTAATAAGCTCATCAGAATTGTCTCTCACCAGTAGTTTGCCACATTATTTGGTACTGGCTTGGGACTGCTTTCCTTAATCACTTTTCGTAATTCCCATATTGAATTTTAAATTCACATCGCAATTTGACAGAAACTGATAAAGAAGCTTACTGTAAATCTAGTCAGAAGCCATACAAACTTGTTAAGACATCATAAATCATGGACAAATATGACATTCAATATATTTTGAAATCCAGGGTGTGATGAAATCAGAATCAAGGCACAGCTTTACAGGCGTCAATGGCTGAGTGAATACTTCCCTGGGAAGTCAACATGTATTTTTGTGTTTTTATATTGTAAACCATCCTGTGATACTCAGATGGAGGGCAGTATAGAAATTAATTAATTAATTAACAAACAAAACTCACATTGATTATAATGGCACTGGATAGCAGAGGGCAATTAGGAAGGTATGGGTTATTTGTAGAATTCTTTATGTATTTAAGAGAATAAAAATGGCTTTCTGAAATTTCCTTCCAAAATCTATTTTGGAGAATCAAAATAAGAGGGAAAAGACTATTTCTTAGCTTTATACACAAACACAAACACCCACACAACCAATAAATGTCAGCCAGCAATGTCATTCCCAAACTGTGAACAGATGTCTATATATACTTTTTAAAGTTTCACTCTATTTTGTTCAGACAGAAGAATAATCCAGTGGGATCAGACTAGACGCCCGTTCAGCCTAGCATTGTCTTCCTAAAATGACCAACCAGACACTTATGAGAAGCCCACCAGCAGCACATACGTACAATAGCACTCGCCTGCTGGTGTTCCTCAGTAACTGGTATTTTAGAGGCATACTGCTTTTGATACCAGATGCAGTATATAGTCCATGAATTTGTCTAATCCCCTGTTCAAATATATAAAAGGATGTCACATAGAGGAGGGAGAAAGGTTGTTTTCTGCTGCTCCAGAGAAGCGGACACGGAGCAATGGATCCAAACTACAAGAAAGAAGATTCCACCTAAACATTAGGAAGAACTTCCTGACAGTAAGAGCTGTTCGACAGTGGAATTTGCTGCCAAGGAGTGTGGTGGAGTCTCCTTCTTTGGAGGTCTTTAAGCAGAGGCTTGACAACCATATGTCAGGAGTGCTCTGATGGTGTTTCCTGCTTGGCAGGGGGTTGGACTCGATGGCCCTTGTGGTCTCTTCCAACTCTATGATTCTATGAATCTATGTTAAAGTCATCCTAGTTGGTGGCATCGCTATGTCCATAGCTTAATTACGTGCTATGCAATATGTACTTCCTTGGGTCTTGTCCTGAATCTTCCAGCATCTGGAACCATTGGATAATATCAGATTCTATAATTATGCGAATGGATTTCCAGATGGTGCCTGATTTTATACATTGCTTTAATATTTTCTAATCTAAAAAGCCCAAACTTTGTAACCATTCTGCAAAGAGGAGCTGCTCTTTGCTCCATCCGGCCCCTTAATCATTTTAGTTACATGTTTGTGCAGAAGCATGGGGGAAAGGGTGTGCTGGCTCCATCAGCTGGTCAAAAAAGAAAAGAAAAAAAGAGCTGCCAACTCAAGCAATAATGCCTTCAAGGAAAGATCATCCTAGCCCCAATGGATATAAATGCCTGCTCATCTCTTTGTTTTGGCCTCAAAGAACTGATATATCTCCTCTACCTTTGCTTTCCACTTCTCTTGTGCTTCTTTGTAAGCCTGATGGCACTGCGCCTGTCTGTTTTTTAATTGATGTGAGATGTTTTAGGAGATAATTACATGAAAAACAGGGTAAAGGTAAAGTAAAACTGAGATTCCTCTCAATTTGTTTGACACTATATCCTTGAACTATAGAGTGACACCACTCCCTCCCCTATCCTTCTTGTAAAGCAGACATAGCAAATCTGCAACCCAGATCAGGCTAAGCCATTGCGATGGCTGGTCATCCTTGACCCTGTTTACTGGCAATCCTTGCAGCCACCCCCCCACCGCTGGATAAAAGTCCCTCACCCCTCTAACCCAGTATACCCCGCCTTGCAAGAAGGGGTAGTGCGCACTGGGAAGGGAAGAAAGCCTTTTGAATGCCCCCCTCAGATCTCTCTGTGTGTGGTATCTGTGGCGAGTGTATATGCTGTTTGTGAGATGGGGGGGTGGATGGGGTGGCAATGCCTGCTTTAACAACACCCACTTTTGCTTTGGCCATGCCCACCAGTGGCATGTGGCCCTCAGAGGGCTGGCATACAGTGAATGCGGCTTTCAAGCCGAAAAAAGTTAAGTCGCCACTGCTATATAGCATTTTTATCTAGAGATGACCATATCTCACCCTTCATTCTACCAGGTTTCCACAATGCCTGCTGTATTTATGTTCTCCTTTAACATCAAGCACTCCAATTACTCCATTTGGGCTCAGGACCATTCAACAATAGCAGAGAAACATCCTTCTAAGCACCCTAAGTGCCACCCCAACACGAGGGAAACGCAGCAGCCAAACCAAAGTTTCAACATCCCTAAAAACAAACACCACAAATCCCACTTTATTTCAGAGCTACCATTTCTTTGCAGCACAAAGTTATTACGCTAGCAGGTGCGTTTGAATACTGTGTTGTCAATCCTGCTGGCTATACGGTTTTTAACTTGCTAGGATGTTTCGCACAACTTTTTTTCTTTTTTTAAAGAGAGATACAAAATGCAAGGAGCCACCTTGTGGATAATGTGTTTAAGGGACCCGAAGAGGCTTTCATTATAATTACTGCATCAAATACAACCTGGGAGTATAATAATACTAATACCCTCAATGCAACCAGGTATGAAGCTGTTAGACGCAGAGGAAATCACCGTGACCCTTCTCGTTCGCTATTGCTGCCGCATTAAACCCTCCGCTCCGCTCCCACCCCATAACTCCCTGCGCCATCAATGCTTCGGCAAGGATCGCAGGGGAGTCGCCGACCTGCTTCGCCCCCTCCTCGCGGGAAGCTGCAGCTTTCGAGTGAGGGGAAGGGCTATTTCCTCTCGCTGGGCTGGTTTTCCTACCGCATCCAGTCCTGCCGCGTCTGAGAGCAACACGCGAATTAGCTAGCGAGGCAGAGCGCGGAAGCCCGAGCCTGCAATCTCGTCTCCATTTACACGGGAGCAAAGCCCCTCCGAAAACGCCCCCTTCTTTCCTTCCCAGTAAACAAGCCGAGGATTGCTCTGTCGGTTTCCCCATTTCTCCGCTACCTTCTCCCTTCCCCCCCTTTTTTTACTCTGGGAGGCTCCCGGCGGCGACCTTTTCTACTCACCCTCTGATTTTCCTCCAACTCTCCCCATTTTGATGCGCCTTTTGCGGCGCGCGCGGCCTGACGCCCGGGGAGGAGGAGGAAAGACCAGGGCCGGTGCCGAGCTGCTGCTATACCGAAGGACAAAAGCAGGTCGGCGCTTGCTTTTCTCGCCGCTCAAGCTGGCGGCTTTCTGAAAGCATCATGGCTTAGCCCCCAGTTCCCCTTGGCTGGAAGGAAAGGCCGAGGCGGCTTGTTCACCTGCTGTGGCGACGCAGCCTGCGCCTCCCTGCTCGCACGCGCTCCCTCGGGATGGCCGGGGGCCAAGCTAATAATAATGCCCGCTTCGCCGGCTTTTCACAAAAGCTCCTCGCTGCTCTTCACAAAAACAGCTACTGCCCCAATGGCGGTGGTTGGTTTTTTCCTTTTGTTAGCTTTCTCTCACACGAGGAAACGCATCACCGGAGAGATGCTTCTGCAGAGGTTATTCGGAGGAAGAGTCTCTGCATAGTCTTAAGCGCCCTCATAAGGTCACCAAGCAAAAATTTAAAAAATACAACCCAACGTTAAGGAGAACCGTCACATCCTATGTGTAAAAATGGATTTCAGAAACCGTTTACTCAAATGCCTTCCTTCCACACATATGACCCAAGAATGGTTTAGTCCTGCAATTACTGAGATTATTTGTACATTAGGTGTTTTTATCCAGTCTTATTGTTTGAATTCTTGTCATGGCATCATTTCGTGATTGGCCAATATATTTGATTTGTTTTCTTCATTGACCGAGTTTCATTTTCCTTAGTAGCGTTATAGAAGCAGATTAGCAGATTTGGCTTGACTTTCCCCCTACTCCAAAACACCACCTGAAATGAGGTCAGATGGGTAACTTTGAATGTATTTTTAGCAGTGAGGATATACAGTGCTGACTCATTTATTATTTTGCATCAGTAAGGACACACATAATCTGTAAATGAACATGGAACCTGCCCAGGATGCCTGAACTGAAAGGCAGTCAATACACTTTGGCTCTGAAGCTTATTGGTCTCCATGATGTCTTCCTAAGAAAAGGCTCACTAGCACTGTCATTTATGCTCTGTCAAATGATTTGGTCCTGTTTTAAAGTCACAATCTTTTGTTCAGAGCTCATCAGTGACATAAATATGGTTTAGGACACCTTGAGATTTGCAGACGTTAATGTTGTATTAGATTGTGTTCCAAGTCCTTTGGAATTTGACAATTTAACTGGCTTCTAAGGCCACTCATGGTGGATAAACATGACTCAGCTGGCAGCATATGTGGTGACCTTCCATAAATGCAATAAAGCTAATAAATTTTCTAACATGTAGACTGATTATATAGATCCATTTGCTTGAAAGTCAGAGCACTGGTTTACTATGGACCACCAGTTGTACCTTGTCTTCTTTCCTTCCTCTCCCTTGAATTTCACATCTCATACCCACATTTGTTTAATTCAGAAATGCAGAGGATTTGTCAAGTTTCAGTTCTCTACAATAATTCATTTCATCACATCTGTAAATAACTTGCAGTCAATGATATCACCATGTTCAAGTTTATTATTACTACAGTACAGCTGCTGCCTACTGCTGAGAGCACATTACCTTCATTTCTCTCAAAACAGGGGTAATATATTTTGTTAATCAGTTGCTCAGTGTGAAGTGAATGAATAATAGCTATTCCTTCAGAAAGAAGCTTCAGTTGCAGCATTATTTTTCTTTATGCCACTCCTAAATAATGTTCCTTCTCCATCAACTAACTTTGCCAAGAAGGTGAGGCCAAGCTGTATTAAACAATTAATGCAAGTTAAACATTGGCATTTTCTATTACAATTACTCCATAGAGATTTAATTATAAGGTCCCACTTAATCCTTTATATTTTTATGCAGAGAAATGTATTTTAATTAAAACTCATGCAGCAGTACAATTACTTGGTAATTTGATAAATACATGCAATTAGAACTTTCTTCTGGTTTTGGGAGTCATACATTTTTTGCATGTAGTTCTGCAGTGTTTAAAATGATTCCTAAGAACAAATATAGAATCTGCTTAGAATAATAATGTTTTTTTCTGTTGAGATATAGAATCCAGCCATATCTGTGTCTCAAGTATAAACCTTTACATGTCCATATTTCTAAGAAACTATTTGTGAATGCACTTCAGCCAAAGTTAAGCATTCTTAATTAACTTGATCTCACTGTGAGATTCACCCCTTCCTGAGCTCTGTGTTAGTTAGCAGTGACAAAGGCCAGTAGTAATAGGTTTAGGATTATATTTCCGCTTCATGTGAGCTAGGGAAAAGAGGTTTCAGTCTGCAGCGACAATATGGAGAAGGTGAGGTCAGGGCACAATGTGGGCTGAGAGTTTGAATCCTGGGCTACCACCTTAGGAGAAGCAAGAACCTATTGGAGTGTAATGCTTTGAACCCCTCAATCATAGGCTCAGATTGTATATATGTGTAAATAAACCATGTATCATAAAGACACCACTGTGCCTCATTTCCAAAGGAAACATGAACCATGGGTAAGCACCTGGATACCTGGAATTGTGCACTGCTTGTGGTGGCATGTAACAATACCATTCCCAGAGAATTCAGGCGTGTGCAGAAGTTTTAGCAAGTAGAAAGCAACATAGAATAAGGCATTATTACAAGCTTCCATCTAACCATGCTCCATTTTCTTTCTCCCTACTTCATTTTCATATTTCCTCTAGCTGCTTTTGAACGGATGCAGACCTGAATTTAATATGAGCAATTGTTTTTATGAAATAGCTTAGGGGTGGAGGGGGCGACAGGGGGCAGGAAAGTGGGGGCAGTTACTATTATGAATAGACGAATACTTGAGATCTAGGGTTCTCTAATACAGCAGAGTTGAAAAGATAAAAAACTTGTTTTTAAAAGTACCAAACACTATTACTCCAACAGAAGCAGGTCTTCTTCTTTTTTTTAAAAAAAGTAGAATCTTCCAGATGAAACACTGAGGAGCTATCTAACCCAGCTAAAGGTACCTGCTCCCATTATGCTGATTTTTGAGCATTTTAAAGAGTATATTTGTAAGAAACTGGAACTGGCCACTAAGAGAAATTGAATCTTGGCATTTTATTCTTAATGTGTTTAAACAGTTGGCAATTGTATTTTATTCTTTTTGAGCCAAATGGTGATGTACCAATTTTTAATTATTTTATGAGACACCTGCCCAATTTTTAATTATTTTATGAGACACCTGCCCCTTTTTAGCTAAAAGACAAGCCTGGGTTTTGGGAGGACAGCGAGGGGAATCACATTTCATACACTGCTTCTGAAGTATAGTGAGAGAGCTTCTGATGGCAAGGCATTTAATTAGGTTTTACATGGAAAATATAAATGTTTTTTTCATCTTAATTATAAACATCTGGTAATTTCCAGCTTACACAATGCTGCTTATAAAACTCAATTCTTTCATGCAGAAAATATAATGTGTTGGGTCTTTCAAAACAAAATTAAAAAAAGAACTTGCAGAGCAACCAAGGCTCATTATATTGTGGAATAGTTTGTGCACATGCTCATTTACATGAAAAGAGAAAAGTTGCTTATGACATTTACTCAGGGCTAATTCAAGCAGTACTGGAAAATGCTATCAAGGAAGCAAAGCACAGTTGCAGCTACTAGAAATAAACATCTGTGCAAATGATTTTGTGCAAAACACAGTTTGTTCAAATAACAACATGTGCTATGAGGGCCTCAGAAGACTAATTCCACAGCTGATCAAATAGGAGTTTTAACAACAAAAGTATTTCCTTAATAGCTTGAAAGGTTTGGTGACAAATTTTCTAGTTCCCCCCTCCCTGCTCCACTCCGGAAAACTAAATCATATATGCAGTTTTATTAAACCCTGTTTGGTACAGGCCAAGTAGGAAGAAAACTACCACCACCTCAACAAAGAGTCATAAATCAAAACAAAGAGAATCCATAGAGTCTTATCAGTAAATGCACCTGCTCACCACAGGCTTGTAGCGCAAAAGCCAAAAAACAAGCTAGCAGTCAAGACTGGGAATCTGTTTCCTATCTCCATAAAAGCTTGTGATGTTCAAGTTTTCTTATTATTTAAATACACTAGTCTTCAGCCTGGTTCTTACCCAGCTGTAAAACAGGAACAGTCAGACACTTTTGAAAAGACAAGGGGCATATAGCAGCTAGGCTATCCTTTGCCCATGAAACCATCTCCTACCATTTCACGAACCTTTAAGTTTTAACTGTTTTTTGCCGATTTCTTTGAAGTCTATGTAATCCTCACTTTGAGGTGATGATACTATCCCTGTGGAGAATTTCAAATGCAAATGGAGTGTTGTGGTTTGGAAGCAAAACTTAAATAAAATATAGAGAAGAGCTTGCACACTCGCCAGTATTATACTGGTTTACAGTTTAACAGCACAATCCCGCACATGTTTACTCAGAGGTGAGCTCCATGGGGTTTAACCAGACTTATAGGTTATATACTTGACCAACAAAAGACACTTAATATGGAGTAATTACCACTGGATACAATAAAACTTACACCCAAGAAAATAGGCATTAAGATTGTACTTTAAATACCACCAGTCAGTAACTGACTGGAAGTGTTCCAATAACTTATTAAGATAGAAATGCAACAATTCAAGCAAATATATTTCTTATTTTAAAAATATGTTAATGGTGCTGCTATAATTCTTTGATTTATAACTTATTGAACTAGATATGCAAGACATATCATATACCGGGGGGCGGGGAGTGAATGGCTACTACACTCTGATGTACCGGAGGTGGCATGCTGCCATCTTAGTTCTGGAAATGCTAGGTAAGAAAACAAACAAATAAAATTGATTTACAAGTTAACATACCATGTTACTTTAAGGCAGGGGTCAGCAAACTTTTCTTAGCAGGGAGCCGGTCAATTGTCCCTCAGAACTTGTGGGGGGGGCAGACTATATTTTGAAAAAAATAATGAACAAATTCCTATGCCCCACAAATAACCGAGATGCATTTTAAATAAAAGCACACATTCTACTCATGTAAAAACATGACATTCCGTGGGCCGGATTTAGAAGGCGATTGGGTCAGATCCAGCCCCTCGGCCTTGATTTGCTTACCCGTGCTTTAAGGCAAGAAAAACATAATCCCAGGGTGAGATTTTGTGAAGTAGAATTTGCTTGTTTCCCACCAACAAACCAACAAACAGTAAAGCATTTACACACTTGAATCAGATTTCATTTTAAATTTATTCGTGGCTTCCATTGCAAACATAATTGCAAACAAGATTTAGGTCATTTTAAGTCACATGTATTCTCAGCAGTGCAAAACCAGCCAGAGTTGCTGTTACATACTTTCCATGTGCCCATTTAAATTTGAAGGTGTCACAATATATAGGGGAAAGAAATCACAAGAATCCATTCACAAAAAGTGAACAGTTAATTTAATTCTGTTTTGTAGAAAAAAAAGAATTAAGTACATTTTACAAAATTGCAACTGTAATTATAATCTCACAAAAATAATTTAATGTCCTATATACCCCCCAGCAACTGTAGTTGAAACTGCCCATCACACATTGTTTAACAAAGCATCAGCCAAACACATATGAAGGCAGCTCAAGAAACAAGTGATTTCCAGGTTCTTTTATGGTTTGCTGTTTCATCATTTGTTTGGAAAAAGGGGTTAGTATTTGGCACTTAACTCATATCTTTGAAACCCAGTGTTATCACACACTTAACACCCTAGGTCTGTGTCCATTCCATTGGCTTCCTAGGAAAAATACAGTTTATTCAGCCTGCCAAACACCTGCCCCCTGCAAGCTCTCCCCTCCCACTTTCCTCTGAAAGCTAAGCTCATGGAAATAAGCAGAATACATTGTAAGAGAACAAGGCTGTCCCCTGTGCTAGCAGGGGAAAGCCTTGGCTTGCCAAATACAGTCCAAGCTACACTGTGCCTGTGCAAGTTATAAGGCTAAGACGTGGAATTTTACATATCCTACTACCAAGTTCACATGTACAGAAGTTCTGACACAAACCAATATTCCAAATTGCTTTTGTCATTACATTTATCAACATGCTGAAACATTTAAAACCCAATCTACATTTAAGGGACAACGTTGTCAAGAGTATTCTAGAATTTACACCAAGTGCAGAATGTGCTGCAGCTTCAGAGACCATTGTTTTAGATTTTCATTGCACTTAATGAAAAGGCATTGATATTAAGTGTCCTATAAAGACCTAAAATCCTTTGAATTTCCAATGCTTAATGTTATTTCCCAAGTGATCAAACACAAATATTCTGTAAGAGTGAAGACAAAGTCACATGAGACACACATGGAAACCATTTGAGCATGCACATTCCCTTTGGCTCCTAAGTGCACATACTTAGAAATACACATCAAACTTTCAAATCAGGCAATTTCATGTTAAGATTACACCAAGCCCTCTTTATTTACCAAAAATAATCTTTTGCAGGAGATTTTATAGCAGGGAGTAAGCTATGTCATTTATCCACATAGGAGCTACTTTTTGCTGCCATTTTTGGGTACATTCCAGCAATCTGAGGCATCTCAAAGGACAAGGCAGACTGGATCCAACACGTTCTTATGTCCAATTCATTTCAGAGATGTGGAAATCAAAACTCCTTCCAGCTACAGGCAGCATTGGCAGCAGAAAAAAAAGATAATGTGGGGGACATATCTGGGAGGACCAGAGTGACCTTTGATGAAACCCTGTTACATTCAAGATTTGAAGGGGTTATTTGTCCTTGCTTGCCTTTTCTAATATAGTTCCCACTCCATTATTCTGTTCCTTTACAGCATTCCAATTTCAGCAAAAGGGATACAGAGAAAAATCTGATGGTGGTGGCAATGATGGTAACGGCGGAAAAGGGAACCAGGTTGTGAGCTGACAGGTGTTTCTACTGATATTTTTTTTTAAGAAAAGAAACAATTCCCTCCAAAGATTGTAGAATGGATCACTTGAAAATGTGTCAGTTTAGCTTTGACGTTTTTTGGTAGCAACTAGTGCTTTTGCTTTCATGCCTAAAAACTTACACTTGCACCCAAGACGCAAAATTGCCACTGTCCAGAATGTGGCTATGCTAAGAGGCGACTTTTGGTCCTGAACTTTCCCATTCCTATACCACCAGCTCCAACACATCCAAACAATGGAAAGGTTCATTTGGACTGCACCTGCTGCCCAAAGAAAACATAACAAGTGCATCCAAAACTATTTAATCTGTATCTTTACACCTTAACGTAGTACTTTGCATGTGGAGCTTCTTTGCTGCTTAGGTCTCTGGCTTGCTAATGTATAAGTGAAAGCACATATATTTAAATCTTAAATACATGTTTGGAAAAATAATATTGTTCATTAACTTGTGGCACTTTCAGGATTTAGGGTCCTCATTACTGATGGACAATGCACATGAACAGAAGAGAATAAATCAGTTATTCAGGTTTTAGTGTAAGGAAAAAGCACCATTAACCGCTTCAATATTGGAAGAGTCTAAACTGATGACGATACAGACAGGCGTTGCTCCATTGGTCACTAGAGAGATAGCACTGGCAGACACCATTATGGGCAATTTTCTAGGAAATGGAAAAAGCCATCATGACTTTACAGATGTGCATACTGTGCCAAGTTTTTGAACCGTACAGTTGACAATAATACAACCCTTTTCTTTGTGGCAATTTCCCATGTCGAAATGTATAAAACAGGTGATTATGGTGGAGGAAGTTAACGAAAGGTTTGCATCCCAGTGTACATTTAAGTAGGGAACATGGGGCAGCAATGTTGTGTGTGTTCCTCATTCCACGTTCAAGTCCTCTCCTATATATTCATGTTATTTTGACAATTAACTAAGTCAAAACAATCCCATGACATTGGAAGAGAGCACCAGATTCTCTTCGGATGCTGCAATCTCCTGGAAATCCATTAAGGAGCCTCATTTGCAATTACCTTAAATAGAAAACATATTGTCAGGTGTTGAATACTTCTTGCTGGAAAAAAAATGCAATGTTTATGATTACTTTTTGAGGAGAGGTTTAGCTAAAGGCAGTTCTCTCTTTCTCTTTTTTGGGGGGGTGTGTGGAGAAAGAAGAGGAAAGTCTTCATATAGGTATCACCTCTGTAGAGAGAGGCAAACACAATACAAAGAACAATTAGGGCTTAGTCCAGTCTCTGTCAAATCTTTTGGAACATAGCCTCAAGATTTGATTGTAGTAAAGAATACAAAAGATGGGTCTGATATTCAGAGGCAAAAATCCAGTGGCAACTTCTCCTGCACAAGTCTCATTGAAATGATTAAGTTAAGCTATAGTAGGTAAATTCTGGATAGGAAGCCCATTCATGCCCCACAAGTCAGCTAAAGGTGAACTGATAAAGGTACTAATATTCTGCAAATGTTTTTCTCTATATCATGGGAAGAACACTGCACATATCTACCACAAACCTACAAACCGCTGGTCGACTCTAAAGTGAATTACAGCTTCATAATATAAATTGCAATGGGCTCACTGCCTTGAAAAAAATAGACACCATCCATAGAATTTAGATTGTGCACTGAAACATACTGCACTAGTCCCATGCAGATGACACTCACCTGTCAGATCTACTGCAAGTACACAATCCATGAAATTCCCTCTGCTATTAGTAACATACTAAGGCATGTACACAAGCACAATTAACTTTATTCTCTACAGCATGGTACAGCCACTGTAGTGCCCTCCAGATTTTGTTGAACTTTAACTCCCATCAGCCTCAGCCATAAAGGTCAGACATCAAGAATTATGTGAATTGTAATCCATCAACATCTGGAAGGCACCATGTTGGCTATTCCTGCATGCTACATCACTCTAAAAAGGAGTAGTACTTGGGGTGGTTTTGCTGCATGCGTATACTTTTTCCAGTAGTGATCCAGAGTAATTAGCCCACCAAATATTCTCCACAAGCTGCAAATGAAATGGAAGTTTATATCAAAATATTGAATCACCATGACCTTTTCAAATGTGAGACCCTAATCTTATGACTAAGTTAGATCATCAATATAATTTGTTTGAGGGAAATTTAAAAACCAACTAGCCAACCAACCAACAAAATTGCACACTCTTTTAGGAGACAAAATCTTTTTGATGTTAATGATGGTTTGACCTTAACAGTGTGCTTGAAATATCAGCAGGTCAGCTTTGTAGAGTTGAATTGGAACAACAGCCTGTTTGGCTCACCCTAAGCATTTATTTGCTGGCCCAGAAAGTTCTAAAGATTTGCTCGTAATGTCTGCAAACGCTGATTTCTTAAAATAAATTATGTAGCTTTTGAGCTTTCAAAGGATAACTCGAATGCATAATTTTGTTGTAATAAGTAGAAAATCAGAACCTATAATCATGCTAAAAAAATAATCATGGCAGTGTGGCTGACAGCAGAAGTCCTACAGAAAATATTGGTTCCAGAGAATCTTAAATCAATGTCTTGAGAAGCTGTAGCTATTTGTGCCACTGTTTATTCAACACAGAACAAGAATACTGAAAACAAACTAGCAGTGATAACCTTGTAAAAATAAGCTAGTTCAAATAATAATAAACTAACCTGAGATGTACTTTGCTCCGATTAACATTAACAGGCTATTCATTATAAAAAAGCCCAAAGGCAGACTACAGAAGATACTAGTTTCACCTGATGTCATCCAGTAGGAGAGGTTCCAGTCAAGCAAATCAAAAGAGAGATACATGTAAATTGCAAGATTTAGGAATCACATAAATAAATAAAAATTACAAGAAAGCAGCAACATCTGCAAAATGCTACAGATAGTTTTAACACACTGTAATAATTAGGGCTGAGCCAAGCCTTTCTGCTAAGATATATTCCAACTTTGTATCCAATGTCAATATTCAATGTGATTTAGGCAAAGCCAATCAAATATTAATAAAGCAGACAATACAGAACTCCAAAACAAAGCTGATGTTAAGTATTTAAAAGACTCTTCTAGAGAGAATGCATGGGTGATGGAGGGGCACGTGCATGTGTGTCTCTGCCCACATATATATTCATAAACACACACATGCTAACGTGCAATTTAAGAGCTACAGACACAGGCCTGCATATGCAAGTCTCTCTTCAAAAGAGGAAGATTGCATGAACAAAGCCTAATGAATGTGCAGCGTCCCTTGGGTACCCCCTTCAAAGAATCTATTCGCTCCATCATCATGCATACTACAACCTCAGTAAGCGGAATATGTATCTACCACTACCCAGACTGCAATCAAAAGCACAAAATAGCAGTATTTACCGGTATTTCACCCAATGATCCCTTACAGATGTGCTAAAACCACTGGCTTACAATATAGTGTTATCTAATCTAGACTGTTTTATACATGGATACTAGGCAACAATAAGGTCAAGAAGCAACTTGACTAGTTGAGCAGCATACATGCTCAGTCAGTAGAGCGTTGGATTCTTAATCTCAAGGTCGTGGGTTCGAGCCCCATGTTGGGTGAAAAAATTCTGCATGGCAGGGGGTTGGACTAGATGACCCTCATGGTCCATTCTAATGCTACAATTCTTTGTTTCTATGATTAAAGCTGCCTTCAGGAACAAAAACTTGCATCTAGTTCAATGGTTCTCAAGCATTTACATTCTAACCCACCTCACACCAATTTTGCTGATTAAGCAACAAGCTTTTCCTCTCTATATCAAAGATACCCTACTCAGCAGTGTGTCGCAACACACTCAAAATGCCATCCCTGACCTATTCAAACATTCTTGGACACAGCATGGAATACACAGCATGTATTCCATTATAGTCTTCTTGGTAAGTTATCAAAAGACTCAAGTAATAGCCTTCAAAACAATGAAGAGCTCTGCAACCTCTTCCCTTGGTTTGTACACAAAGAAAGCACCTAAGGTTTAGATCAGGGGTAGTCAACCTTTTTCTACCTACCGCCCACTAATGCATCTTTCTTGATGGTAAAATTTCCTTACCGCCCACCAGTGCTGCAGTAGCTCAATTTTTTTTTAGCGCAAGTAGAAAGGAGGGTTGTTGTTTTTTTAAAGTACTTAAATTTATCTTTTTATTTCTACTTTATGCATGTTTATAATGTTTTTACCTTTATGAAGTTCAATGTGAAAACAATAAATTGAAATTGTTTCTTTCTTTTATTTTATAAGATAACAAAACGTAACTTGCCAAAACATGAACCACTCTAAACACTATGCTTCTGCCTGTCCCTGTTTTCTCTCCTCCTCTATTTTTTCTTTTTTTCTCCCTTTTTTCTATTTTTTTCTTCCTTTTCCTTTTCATCTCCTTTTTTACTCTTTTCTTTTACCTTCCTTATGGCAATGCCCAGAAGTAAGGTTGAGTTAGTTAGCACACTTATTATTATTAGTCAACAACAATTATCTCCTTCCCCTGCCTATAACTTTTCCTTTCCTTCTTTCTCCTATTTTACAAGTACTCTGCTCCGCTTCTGCCTGTCCCTGCTATCGTGCATCAGCTCCCACTCCTCCCCTTCTGTTGCAAACATATTATAACATCGCCCCACCAATCGCTCTCCTGCATTTAGATTATTTCCTTTTTTGGCGTATGGCACCACTTGGCAGAGCCAGTTACTTTCTTGATTACCTTATATCAGGCATGGCCAAACTTGGCTCTCCAGCTGTTTTGGGACTACAACTCCCATCATCCCTAGCTAACAGGACCAGCGGACAGGGATGATGGGAATTGTAGTCCCAAAACTGATGGAGGGCCGGAGTTTGGCCATGCCTGCCTTATACCAGGCCATACAAGATGGATACATTTACAGACCAAGCAAGGTGGATACATTCACAGGCAGAGCCACTGGATATTTTCTACTGCAGCCTATGCCTATGGATGTACCCACTTGGTGCCTCAAACATAAGCAAGACACAAGTAAGGGGGGCGGGATTCAAACTTGGCTACCACACTTCCTCTTCCCGCATATTACACTCGCTCGCGCTTTCATGTGCGTTTGCACACTTGTGCCCGCCCACACTTCCTGCTAACCACCGAGTGCAAGAGAGATGAACAGAACGTTCATCTCTCAATGGAAGGATTCAGCTTGTGCTGTAGAATCCCCTACCACCCACCTGGAATCCTGAAACGCCCACTAGTGAGTGGTAGGGACCAGTGGACAACCCATGGTTTAGATCAGGGGTCGGCAAGGCTTACCTTGCCTGGGCAGGTTCACTGCCACGGAGCCCCCTCCGTGGGCCAGATCGTGCCCCTACGTTTTCTGGCGTCTGCATAGACACGATTTCCGGCATCTGTGCCTGAGCAGACACAATTTCCGGCGCCACAGAAGCGAGTCCCCGCGCCGCGCTGGTTTAGCGCAGCGTGCGGGGACTTGCCAAGCAAACGGCTCGGGGGCCACTTGTGCCCCATGGGCCTTAGGTTACCAACCCATGGTTTAGATTATCCATGGTGTGTTTGATGCAGTTGCTCTAGGCCCCACAACACCCAGAGCCTCGTACCTCTTTTACACACACCTCTATCCACCTTGGTACCCACTCCACCTCTTACTTCACTGTAACCTTTGTGGCTGCATGACAGGTCACAGCAGCTCCACTGCGATCGCAACAAATGCTTAGGGGGGCCATGTGTGAGAGTTAGAGAAACTACAGTATAAACAAAATAGTAGTAACCAGCAAAGCACTGTTTCTTGACCTTCACAAACTTCAGCTCTCACAGGAAAAAGAGAGGATATGGCAACAGCTAGTTATGGGGAGGATTCCTGCTGGAGCTACGGGAGAAGGAAATTATTATCTTGAGGTGGGGACACACCACAGAATGAGGAAGAGACTGGTCTTTTGTTGTTGCGAGGACTCACTCACCTAATACCATTACAAAGTGTATGATGACTGCAGGGAGAGTTGTATAAATGACTTCCCTAGATGAGGTGTGTGAGAGACACAGTATCTAAAGAGGGACTTTTATTTTTGTTTTTTTGGTGGGTGCCTTTATTAAACTTCATAGTGTAGCCTTCACCACCTTGCCACATCAAATTACTTAAAAGTTTAAGCCTGCTTGGGACACAGACAACAAGAGAAAGTAGGTGGCCTTTCCTTTGATTTTTATCTAGGAAAGGTTTATGTTTCCTATGATTGACCAAAACAGTGACAAGTCTCCCCTATCCCCTCACAACAACCTTATGAGGTAGGCTGGGCTTATGGGCTGGGATACAGTGACCGGGCCCAAAGGTCACCAAGTGAGCTTTATGGCTGAGCAAGGATTTGAAGCCAGACCTTCCCAATCAAACACTGCAATGACGATGCCTTTAGAATTACTTTGCAAAAAAAGATAGCATGAGTTTGAAAGAAATGGGATCTCATAAAATGGCAGCCTTAGAGAAGACCTGAGTCGCTTGCTAGAACCTGAACAAAATACCCAAAGCTCCATGAAGGACAAAAAGAGAAAAGTAAATATGTTCTTTGATAAAAATCAAGGCTTCATAATTCATTTTGACTAGGAAAAATATATATATATAATTACATAGCATTTTTTCTGAAACTTAAGCTATTAAAACAGATTAATTTTCAGACTTCTATCTAGATCTTTAAAGGTGACATTACTTCTGAGTACACATGTGCAGGATAGCACTATAAAACTAATTAACTATGATTTCACTGAAATACTAACTTTAGATATAGTTTCATGCTTTGCTTCTGGGCATTTCATTTGATTTAATTGTGAATAAAACACAACACCCTATAGAGCTGGTTTCTTCCTTGTTTTATTGCGCACATTCATGAGGAGAACCCTGATGCCCAAAACAGGAAACACAGATTTTGTTCTTCCTCAGTCTCAAATTCTTGTTCTATTGGTCTGGGTCTACGTTCATTGTGTGCTGCTATATTGATGGGATGAAAACATAAGACAGTGTCATTTTTCTAATCTCTGAATCAGCACAGAGGTTTCCATGTCTGCTAGCCATTGCTAAACTGCCTTTAAAGTGCACTGTCACTAAGGTGAGTTATAAATGCAGTATCTATGCAAGATAACTTAAGAGAATTAATATATACAGATACACACACACACACACAATCGGAACACAGAAAGAGCCAGTGAAGACCAAAGCTTAAGAACAGTGTAAGTGTCATTAGCATTGGATATCATTGGCTTGGTTCACACATAAACACCATAGTTAAGGTTCAAATACAGTAAAAACACCAAAGTCCTAGCTTTGTATTGGGGAGTCAAGAAACAAACTGGGCTCCCACTCCAGGATACTTTGGAGTGAAACAGACCATGAGCTTGTGTTCCTTTGTAATGAAAAGCCAAGGGTTATGGTTTTTTGTGCTTGATGTAGAACAGCCAGGAGTGGGGGTAGAAACAAAACAGTGAGCTTTAGCACCAGCATGCTGCCTGTTCATGCTAAACTATAGTTAACTATTGCTGAATGCTTGATGTGAACCAGACCATTAAATGCCGAGACAAAAATAATAGTGTTCACCCTGGCACAGAACATCTAAGAAGGTGTGGTGGGCAAATATATACAGGGAGTGAATTCCATAGATAAGTGCAATCACAGAGAACACCCTCGCCAGAACATGGCCTCTTCTGCAGATCTAACCAGGACTGGTGATAGGTACCATTCCTTGTTCCATTGCTTTGGGGAGGGAACAACTAGAATAGAGACCTCACCTGTATGCACAGTGAAGGAATAAATCTAGGCTCTTGCCCAGCTAAGAGTAGCACCAAGTGATTATTTCCAACATTGGGGGAAAGGGTGTGTGTAAAAAGGTCAAGCTCACAGAGCTACTACCCCCATATTATCTTGAATGCCACCACGTTTAGTAGAGCACACTTGAATGCAGCAGCTGTTTCTGTTGCAAGATGGAGCCACAGGCTGGATGTACAGGACAAATCAGAGAGAACACTGTCCAGCATTTCTCAAATCTTCTCTCTATTCTTGGGAATACTATGCCCTCTCTCCTATTACTGTGTTGCCCTCAACTTTTACTGTTTAGTAAGAACATGGACCTTTAAACTTGAGTTTCTTCTTTATATGCCTATTCTAATGAAGAAACAACAACTAGATACTTTATTTACTTAACTAAAACTTGCCTCTGCAGCTGTTAAGGCTTTAACGAAATAAAAAGCCATAGTATTCAGTAAGGGTCCAAGGACTCCTTCCACCCAGAAATCACGAAGTTTGAGAACCTTTGATCTAGTTTATGCAACTTCTTCCCATTGGCTGAAGGAGCCAATATTTTATTATTTTCTTCAGATTTCATATTATAATGCATCTATAACAATCTAATGATAAAGCACAGAACTTTGTGCTTTATCATTGTATTTTGGAAAAAAAGCTCAAATCAAATCATTACAGTTTAAGGCTATAATTCTAAGCATACCTACAAAGGGGGGGGGCGGGGAATCTAACTGAAAGAAATAGGACTTGCATCTCAAATTCGCATACTTAGGATCTCATTACAGGCCAGCTCTTTAGTGCTATTTTGTAAATGACAATGACCTGATTCTCACATCACATTAAGCCATAGTTTAAAACAATTGGTTGTACCCAATGCTAGTCTAACTCAGAGAAGACCCATTGAAGTTAATAGGCATGGCTAACTTAGGCTCAATATTTCACTAGGTCTACTCTTGAATTGAACTTAATTGGATACAAGCTTTGGTTTAATGTAAACAGAGTACTAACACATGCTGCTGAAAAATTCCTGTAGCACTCCCTCCCCCCTGCCCACCCCTCCAGCTGAGTCTGGACTTCAGAGTCTGGCTTGTTATATTGTCAGAATCTAGACTCATTGTTAGTTTCTCTTCAAGGATTGTTCTTGACTTACCACTGCCCATTCACCTTAAACCATAGTTTGTTTTGTTCTATGGATTAATGTAATGTGTGAATTGGGTCAATGAAATGCAGCCAAAGTTTAATATGTTCAACATGAGAGTTGGGATATATTATTCATGCGACTTCAATAGCAATCTATAAGTCTCAGAATCAGTAAATTTTGTTCAACACATACTTTTCTATCCTGGTTGTTATAAGCCAAATTATTTCAGTCAATGTGGGATTGCAAGCCCCTTCTTGCCTTTTGCTGACACAGTAGATAGGACAGCTTCTCTTATTTAAAATTAATCCTACTTGAAAGCATAGTATCCATAGATTGGTTCTACCCAATTTATTTACTATTCTCTACATGTGAGAATAAAGTCCCACAGAGCCTCTATTTCACTGGTTTCAAATAACTTTTTTTAAAAAAGGATTGATGCCACTCTATCTTTTTAGCATTTGTTCATATAAAAACATGTTTCTGATTTGCAAAATGCATAGGTAATTCTGCTTAGGAACCTTTAGACTGAGCTCCTGAGCCATATAAAATTATCATTAAAATGTTAACTCAGGCAGTCAAGTGGAAGCAGATAGCTATTATTTAGATGTTGCCAGGTGCCATAGAGTTTTCTCTAGTTTCTATATACTTGGCTAAAAGCATTTATAATCGAGTTGTTCCATAACCACCTGTTATGGAAGTTAGAACTGTTAAAAAAGCTGTGTATGTTCTTTGCTGCAGCCAGTTAAAAACTTTATCTTCAAACAAAATAGGTGAGAGGAGCCTCTGTTTACAAAAGCATTAATCACAAAAGGTGAACGACATTCTTCTAACAAAAACGCAGCCTAACTTTCACAAGTTACGAATAATTGTAATGGCTTACCGTCTACTTGTGGTTCTGTTGTTTCCCAGCCCATTGACTTCTGAACAGCTTTCTTCCACCTGGTATAGCGATACTCGCTTTCTGAAACCGCAAGGAAAATTTTCATCCCAATTTCTAACCTCTCACACATATCCTGATGCAATGTTATCTAGTCATATGAGACCTGGACTGGTCTTGTTAGTCACATCTAGATAAGAGTCTCCTGAACTCTTTATCAAGTGACAACAACAGTCAAACAGAAGTGTAAAAAGCACCGTACTTTTAGCCCAGAACACACCCGCACTCACTCTACTAGTCTAATTATACCAATGGAACAAACTGCACTAGTCCCTCTAAGTAATGTGAATTTGCCAAGGCCCAGCATGGGCTGATGAATGCCCAGATAATGGATAATGTATATTAGTTTCCTCCTTACCCTCAGGATTGATCTGTGGCTCAAAACGTTCACTGGTCACTGCCGTAAAGTCAGCAGGATTCAGACTCCAGACTCCCACTCCTTCTGCAGCTCCTGCTGCCATTGCTGCTCCCAGTGCAGTGGTTTCAGGCATGGATGGCTTTACTAATAAGCCAAAAATAATGAAGTAATCACATTTTAAGTGAAGTTAGAACACCAAGCAGCATGCTTGTTTTGTTTTCTCAATTTTCATCTTTTGATCTACAAATGCCCCTCCTTATTTCTAGTTCTTCTAACTGGCTTAATGCAGAAAAATAAATGAGAATCTGAGTTAAAACCAAATATATATAGCTTATTAATTAAAAAATAATAATAGAGAAAGCAGCACTGGTTCTTAAGAAACAAAGTAGAGGAAATTGGTAACAGCTGTAAAGATCTTAATATCCTGGATGTTATTGCAATTAATTAACCCCGGGGTTATTTTGCTTCCAGAGATTTTAATAAAAGATGAGTAAGGAGAAAGGGCAAGCTTGTGTCTTTTAAATAATATCTTCTTAAGTTTGAAATAGTGCATGGGTCAAAGAATTCCCCCCCCCCCCAACACATGCCCAAATTTAGAGTAGTATTCAACCAAGTTTAACTCATGAGTAAATCTGTTGAAAGTAACTGACCTCTCTTAGTACTGTTCATTAATTTTAATGGGATTTTCTCTGAGTAAAACTAAAGCTCATTCACACTTCCATTTGCCCTGCTGCTTCCCCCGTGGAAAATGCATGGTTTACAGCTGAATCGGACCAAATGGCAATTGGGTTTTCTGCGGATTGCCGTTTGTTGTGATTCAGTGCTAAACAACATGTTTCCCCAGGGAAAGCTGTGGGGCAAACACAAAACTGTTCAGACCCATGCATAGAAAGCATGAGACAAGCCAGAAACCTCTTGGACCAGTGCTTTCTAGGCAAAGGACAAGCAGAAAAGTGTGGACGAGCCCTTAGTTGAAGGCCCCCTAGTGTCTGTTGCCCTGTATTACACTCATCCAATTTAATGTTTACACCCAAATCATTAGAACTATATAAAGGTCAACATATGCTGCTGGATTTTGAACTTTTACAGATGACCTCAAAAACAGAGTTGCATAGCGATATTTACTGAAACTGTCATGACCCAAAGAGGACTTGGAAGACATACATAAAATAGAACCCACATAAGCCAGCACACTATTGTGAATCTCTGTACATATATTGTTTGTGGGGGAAAACCACATTCCATTAAAAACCCCTTTGCACGATTCATTTAACAGAGAGCTTGCTTCCTTTATCACAATTCTGTGTGTGTGGGAAGGCGGGCGAGGAGAGGAAATTGCCTTCCATAGCAACCTCTATAGCAGGAGGCAATGTTTTTACCATGAAAAACAGGGAGAGCAACCAGCCTCCTTCTCCTGAAGGAAATTTGACAGGATGATGGCACACATATTTTAAAGGACATTCTTTCTGGGAAAGAACATTGTTCAGTCATGGTTAAAGGACACATATGTGAAGGGCTCGTTCTAACCGCATGGAGAGGAGCTGAAAGTAGTCATTTTCCACAGATCCAGAAAAGTACGGGAAGATAAAATTAACTAGCAAAAACACGTATGCAGATGTAAGCTGCACAGTTTTGTATTCAGAACACCAAACTTTTTATGACTCAGCCTACATAAGTAGTTCTAAGCATCTTGCTGCATCAGCTGCTCCAAGAAATACTTTCAATATAAATCTTTAATTGAAACCTTTCCAAGGGAGAGGAAGGCAAGTTATCTTGTCTATTCAAACCGTCATACTTATTTGGCCTTGTAAGTAATAATACTAAAAGCACCAAGAGAATTATTGCTTACCTACTGGAATACAGAGAATGTCAGCTTGAAGCTGCATAAGGATCTTATTGTTGGTCATTCCTCCGTCTACTTGTAACTGTCTCAATGGTATCCCACAATCCTTATTCATTGCATCCAATATCTTAAAAGAGAACCATGTCAAACATTTCACACAAATCTCTTCAACAGGAAGAAAAACTCTTTGGATTGTATCTAACGGCTGTGCAAGCAGAAGGCAGCTTGTGCAATGATTCTCTCTCTTTTACTCTAGCTGCCCCTGCACCCTGTATCCTAAAAATCTTCTCCAGAGGGTCAGGGTCTCCCCAATAGTGGAGGCTGTATCACAGAAGCCTGCAGTGGGTTGAAGGAATTGCTTGAAATCAGATTGTGTCCCAGTCCCTCTGCCCAATTTCAAGTAACTCTCCCTCCAGCTGCAACATATACCACACAGCCCCCACAATTCAAAGGGTTTATGTGACTATCTGGAGAGGGTTTTGGGGGGTACTGCAGGCAGAATAAATATAAGAAACAGCCTGGCTGCACAAACTTCTTTCTGCTTGGGCAATACTGTAGTGGGATACTTATCATTATGAAGGTGCTACTATAACAGCAGGAATCTGACTGAAGTTCCCTTTAAATTTAAGCAGCACACACAAGGATGCCTTATTTCCGGCATGGCCAAACTCAGCCCTCCAGATGTTTTGGGACTACAATTCCCATCATCCCTGACCACTGGTCCTGTTAGCTAGGGATGATGGGAGTTGTAGTCCCAAAACATCTGGAGGGCCAAGTTTGGCCACACCTGCCTTATTTGAACATAGCTGTTTAAAGAAATAAAAGTTGTAAGGCCAAACTAGACATCCTCATTTATTTTGTAGAAAAACCATGCCCTGAGGCATATGCTGAAATTAATCAAATCTTTAAGAAATTGCAGGGGGCGGGGATTGAAAGTGGAAAAAACTTGACAATTTCATCTGCATTTTGAGCAAATATCCCAGAAGATGAAATGTCCTACAACTCAAAGGCATTCAGATATGTTGGCCCATGGAAATATATCCTGAAGTCAGAGACACCCATGTTGTGTGTGTGTGTGTGTGTGTGTGTGTGTGTAGTATTGGGGGGGAAAAAGATGTTCCACATGCTTTTAAAATTAAAAACAAGGCTTTTAAATTCATGCTCCAGTCTGTGACAATAATTCTTCTCAAGGTACACAGATTAGTCTCATGATACTAGCAGCTCCTGCTTAAGACATTATGCTGCCTGAGGCAGAACAGCAAATACTATGCTCTGCCCACAGTCAAGGTGCATAGTGTCCAAGGTTAGCCAAATTATTTTGGTACTTGAGGCAGACAATTCCATAACTGCCTCTCCCTGGAATTAAAAACAGAGCAATAAATTAATAATTAAACTTCTAATGCTCTTTCATGGCGCCCAAAATTAATTGTCTCACACTTTGCCTATTGAAAGAACCAGACCTGGCTACTAACATTAGTCTTTAAACCATACGGAACAACTTGAGACCTTTGGTTCTGCCAACCCTCCCCACAAACTTTTGAGGTTATACAATTTAAATCATCTGAATCATACAAAATACAACTCACTGTTATTATTATTTTTAAAAAGAAGTTTGTCACTGCCATCAAAGCAGCATTAATGGCACCCTTCATCCATACCTCTCGTGTTTGGAAGCAGACAGCCTCTAGTGCAGCAAAGGCAATGTGGTTTTTATTTGTAAACTGAGTAAGGCCACAGATAATTCTGTAGAAGGAAAAAGGAAAGCAAAATCTACCATCAAGACTAAACAAACCTTATTTTAAAGACTCATGTGGCTGCCACAGCACCCCCTATAACGCACAGTGGCTGCTGTGTGCACATTGCCCTCTCAGCTGGCAAGAAGTGTATATTGGCAAGATGCACAACATCCCACTGTGTATCTGGCCCAATTACTTAAGAATGGATAACATTAAATATTGGCAGTTCCTGAAATTCTTTAAGTTAAACATTTGGTCTGATATACCTACCCTCTTGCACTGGGTTCCCAGTATGGTGCATATAATCCTGAGAATGCTGGAACAAAGTAGCAGCCATAAGAAGTGCCCACTTCAGCAGCAAGTTTCTCTAAAACCAATGCCAAAATAGAGTTTATCTTCACGCAGCAGGAGCAAATAACATTTATTGCTATTTATTACACTTGTCAGTTGCTTATCACTCAAATGTTACAATTAAAGGTCAGGTGGTCTAGAAATGTTTTTTTAAAAAATGAAATAAAAAATAAATTCCAAATTTATGAAATGTCGTCACCCAGATTACTCCAGTAAATAAATATTGGACTAACTAAGGAAAATAGGAGTCCCAATTCTAATTATTTATAATTGTGTATCAAAGAACAAGAGCATTCCTGGGCATCTAGCAGCATGCCAAAAAGTGAAACTCTTGTCTTCAAATAAAAGAGAAGTCTTGCACAACAATCCTATATATGTCTACTCAAAGGCAAGTCCCACTGAGTTCAATGGGACATACGCCCAAGATAACATCCTTAGTGAATGATAGCACTGAAAACTCTTGCTATTTTATTTATTTTTTAAATCTGCTCCAACTAGTGGTATCCAAGTAAGATATTGTAACGTAGTGATTTCTATTTCCAAAAACAATAAAAGGATGCAAGACTAGAAATCTACATGTATCCATTTAAACTCATAAATCTCTTCCAGACATTTGGTTTTATAAATGTCACAGAATATTACCAGTTTTCTAATACCAAATGCATGCCACAGTTTGTGTCCTTAAAACTGACATATCCTAGGCAAGGGGAAGATCAAGCAACTCTTCACTAAAATAAGCTACTCCAAGTTATTGATACTCACCAACTTCACTTGAAGACTTTGCAATGCCGAGGTTGTCTCTCAGCCAACGTACAACGGCACCAGCTATGGCAACAGAGCCCTACACGAAAAGGGCAAGTTAATGTGTTTTGTTACTTCACTCTCACTCTTAGAGCAAATCATGAAAGGCAACACGCAAAACCAAGGCATGCCTTTTTCACAGTTCTGGAATTCTTAAAGGTGCTGGGCTCATAATTAAAGGAGTCCCAGACTTAAAAGAAGATGCTGAGGATGTAGTCCCAGAAACATACATCATAAGGGCAGGCAACATACATCATTAGGGCAGGCAGGCGACAAGAGTAGTCACAGATCTGCTTCATAGCCTGTAATGATTTGGTATCACCTCACCTTTAGTACAAAACTTTTCATTGCGGTAAAATCACATAGCTGCCAGTCATCAAGCACAAAGCAACTCAGTTTAAATCAAGTAACAGATATGCATGTATGAACCAGCCTCTACCAAGTCAACTTTTTGTGGAGTTACAGAACATTGCCCTTTGACATCAGAGACTGCCCCCTACCCCTATGAGTAACTATATAACCTTTAGAAGACATCCGAAGGCAGCCCCATATAGGGAAGTTTTCCAATGTGTAATGTTTTATTATATCTTTATATTTGTTAGAAGCTGCCTAGAGTAGCTGGGACAACCCAGTCAGATGGGCAGGGTACTACTACTACTACTACTACTACTACTAATAATAATAATAATAATAATATTGCCAAAAACAAAACAAAGAAGCAAAAAACACCTAACTTGCATCTATTACCCACGCCCTTTGTAGTAGGTTTGCAGTCATTGATAGTACATATACGGTAGTCCACCTCTTGGTATTACAAACCAAAGAAACAACTTGGCACCTTCAAAAGCCCATAGTATATGAAAAATAATTATACTTACTTCTAATGCATAATACACAGGTTTGTCTCTGCCCATTTTGTACGCCACTGTAGTCAGAAGGCCATGTTCAGAAATTGCAGGCTGGAGACAAAAAGAAAAAATATGTAATTACTTGATCTAGAAAATATTAATTATTTCTATCATGTTAGTTTACCCTTGGATGTTATCTTGAACACTGCCCAACTGCCCATAGCATTCTAGCACAATACATTTCCTCTTTGGGACCTTCATGTTAAACAAGGTACGCTTGTGAATATTGTAAGCTCAAGTGAGAATGTAAATTATACAGAACATAGGCACAGAAAAAAAAACCTTTATTTTATTTGTAGGACACAACAAAAAATTTTTTTAAGGGAGTTTTACACAACAAGAGCTATTTCTTTGGGGAAAGTAGCAATTTGCCAAGGTTTCAAGTCGTTTAATTCCCAGCACTAACCTTTTGACCTGTATTGCAGAGTAAGAAGCAGCCTGTTCCATACCTGAAGATCACACACCAAAAGTTATTATTTGCTACAAAATGAAGCATAAGAAATCAGACATATGCCATGCCATAAAATGACTAGGAATATCAAAACAGTAGTAACATAACTGGAATGTTGGTATAGTAGGACAACTCCTCTGCATAGAAACGGCCATAATCCGGTACCTAGTTTAGCAAAGACTGGCTGAATTGTGGCAAACCAGCTGACACTGGATTGGGGAAGCAATGCAGTCTTCCTTCTATCTCCACTTCCAGCCACTACCACTGCCCTTACTTCATTCAGGATTGGTGTATGTATGTACCTATGTATATATGTCAAATTGGGAGGGCAAGCGTCCCTAATTCACACTGGAACATACTCCATCATCCTCTGTATGGAGCATTATGAGGCAAGCTTTAGTCTGCATATTTAGTTTGCTGTGTGTGCTAGCCAGGGAGAAAGGTAGGTGGACTGACTCATGCGTACTTCCGATTTTCGAGTCCATTCAAAAAACTACAGGAAATAAGGTTGGGGTTTGGGGATGGGTGGGGATATGGAGTGCTTTTCCAACCAAGGCACTGCAGAACCTCCTATTCCTGACTATGTTTAGCCCAGGACACTTATTTTATTAGAAACCCAGTTCTTCTTCATCTGCTGGGCCTGGCATGATCTGAAGTACAGCTGACAGAAATAGACTGAAGGGGAAGGAGAACAGGCCATGTATCTTACACAAGTGTGCAAGGTATTTCAAATGCATTTTAAATTATGTAGCAAGTTAATAAAAAAAACCATCAATCTGATTCATTATTATCAAGATTTTGAAACATGTAGCACTCCAGATGTTGTTAGACTATAACTCCCATCAATCCTGACCATTGTCTGTGGGCTGATAGGAGCTGGGGTCCAACATTTGGAAAGGGACAATGGAGATGTTCTTGCAAGAGGTGAGATTCAAAGTAGGATCTTCCTGACTCACAGTTTCATCACATACCCATTGTGTTACACTGGCTATCCCACAGTGTGCATTCTTAAAAACAGCTGATCCTCTAACACGCCCACCCCACTTTGTATCAGATCTATGGGTGCAATGATGTAGGTGTCAGTTCTCAGGTTAAACTTACGTATTTTTTGCTTGACCATCCTTGAAGCACATTTGTCCCACTAAAGCAGCAGACTGGTCACCTAAGCACTGGAAGTACATATAATTCATTAACTTCAGTCAAAGTATACCTGCATATTTAATTTTTAAAGTAGATCTATTTTGTTTACAATTTGGCTCAGCTAAAGTCCCGTTGTCTCGCTAATACTTTTTACAGAAACAAACACACCAATGGCACTACAGTTTGGAGAACTTTTATACTGTAAAGCACCCTATAATCCTTGGATGACGAGTCGTATATAAATTTAATATATAAATAAATGACAGACTTTTGTTCTGGATAGTTGAATATTTTTTTCCTGAAGGTTATCTTACCACAGGACCTCCTTCATTTTCAAATGAGCATGCTCAAAGCTCACATAACCAGTTTCAATAAACCTTAGGGGAAACTAGCTTTCTCTCAACTGGGGAAAAAAAATATATTGGCCTCTTGCAGATCCAGAATGGTGGATAATCCTAGTTTTTCTGCACATCTAGAATAGTTTGGAAGCACTGATACAAATAAATACAAGCAAACCAAAATGCAGAGGAGGAAATGGACAGAATGCCCATTTCCAAAAGAATGAAATCAGATGTTTGCCTTTAAAATTCTGTTTACATTAAGGCCGCAATGCTACACATGCTTACCTGGGAGCAAGTCCTATCAAACTCAGTGTGGCTTACTTCTAAGTTAACATGTATAGGAGTGTGCTGTAAATGCTGCTTTCAACAACAACCTAGTTTAAAAATGAAACTTGAATGTTATTTAAAAACATTCTGCACTTATTTTTTAACTATATCCATCACTATAAAAATCCTGCCTTTCCTAAAAGGAAAAAAAGACTTGAGGACAAGCATTTGATACATTTATTGTGTAAATAATAAATATTTATGATCCTCAAAGAAAACTTTGTTTTCATGGAAAAATACTGTTTTGCCAAGTAATCACTATCCTTACTTGTGGAAAATTCTGGGCAATTAGCCTTTTACATAAAAGCTAAAAGCTACAATTCCCTTCTGTGATTTTGTCAGATGCCTTTTGAATTAGTAGAGGGCTAAACAAATCCATTTATTTCACAATTGCACCCCTTGTGTCTTAGCAGACATAACTGTGTAGTGCAAGAAATACGGGAACTTTATGACCAGACCTCTGTGCTCTTAGGTAGTCTAAAGACTTGTTTTTGCTTGTTTTAACTGTTGTTGCAACCAAAATGTGTTGCTCTGGAAACTTGTGAATTATAATATAGGAAACTTAAATCAGTCTTTTTTCTTGGTAATTAGGGCAATCTACACCAGGCAGCATAGCTCCTATGCAGATACATTTCAGGCAGGATGGGAGGCAAGTACTTGCTCCCTTTCCTTCCTTCCTTCCTTCCTTCCTTCCTTCCTTCCTTCCTTCCTTCCTTCCTTCCTCACAGAGGCTGGAGAGAGGTGAAAGGTTCAGTTTCTACATTGTATTCTGCTATCCTTTGTGTCCCATGATATTGGAACACCATTTAAAACCCCTAAAATGAAAGTTATTGGCACTTAGGTCTGGCTGGAAGCATCTATTTAATTCCACAGTAACTGGTTGTAGTTACACCATCTGCTCCAGGCTTGAGGCTGGGCACAGTAGATGCTAGTTATGTTTTCAGTTGTCTACTTACTGCATAATCCTATATGAGTCTACTGAGAAACAAGTCCCACTGAGCTCAATGGGCTCCAAGGTAAGTGTATATGGGATCGCAGCTTAAACTTATTTTTACTAGCATATACAACTGATACTTTAGACATGTAGTTTCTACTGACTGCGCCCCCTCCATTTTTAAAAAGTATAACAAGGTCTATCAAACATTCCACTGTATTCAGAAATAGTACCAATAAATTACAACATGGTTAGGGAACTCACCCCAGAAATTGGTACGCCAGTCAAAGCTCCAGAACTCTATAGCAAAACAAATACATTTTTAAACAGTTATTCAACGTCACTAATTTTCATCTAGTAGGTTTTCCATCATTTAAAGAACAACCGAAGCAATGTACAGCTAGAAAACCTCAAAGCCGTAGTCAAGCAAGTCTATCAATGCTGTTAAAAAGAAAGATCCTGAAGTATACTGAATGTTGTTGAGCTGTATGCATATATTCTCACACACAGTCTTTGAAAAGTAAAATTAATCACCTACAGGCCATGAAAAACAGAAAGGCCACATGACATCTCTGTCAATTAATGGGGGGGGGGGGGATAGAAAAAGAAAATCCTTTGCCACTTAATCTGTCCAGCAGAGTCCCTCTTGTACTAGAGCACCACAGAAACCCACCTTTATTATATAGCTGGAATAATAATTTACTACTCAGTTATATATAATTTCCCACACAAGGCAAAGGGACAATTTTAATTTGTATTCAGTTTCTTCAAACTCCATAGCTTCTGAGAGGAAAAAAAAAAAAACCAGGTACCAAAGATAAAGGTTATGGAAAGTCTTTAAAAGCTACAAATCCTGAATATTATAAGAATTACAACATATTGTTCTTCCATAACGGAAACAGAAATAAGTATAACAGGGTACAAGTTAGCAACGGATCCACTGGGTATATGCAAACAGTACAATATTTCCAGATGACGGAAAACTACAATTAATGGCAGAATAGTAGATTTTAGTTACAAATGGAATATCAGACCATCTATATGTATATTTAGATAAAAAAACACAAAAATTCTAACATTGTTCATTATATGATTGAACTTTGGCTGAAACCAGGATGCGATAACTGGTTTTTAGCAGGAATTGCGTTATATGACAGCCACAGCACGATTTTACTTCTATATGCCCACTGGTATCACTGTGAAATAGGCCACATACACAGCGAGCACATCTAAACTGGAAATGACTTGGGGAGAGAAGAAATAATCTAAGGGGCAGATGGTAACACTATGGTTGTGCACTATTAGGCACACTGAGGTGAGTGCCTCAGATCCAGAGGCGGCAAATCCCACTTTAGTGATTGCCTACTACTTACTCCACCCACTGCCGCCACCGCCAAAGAAGTGAGGAAAAGCTGTGGCGACGGTTCCAGTGAGCTCTCGCTACTGCCTCTCCTCATTTCTCTGGCGATGGGGGTGGGGTGGGAGGCACCTATGGTGGCGCTGGCGCCTGCCACCAGAGAACTGAGAAGAGGCAACTCCTCTTTTCGCCTCAGGTGGCAAAATGGGATGGGCCGCCCCAAAACAGTGTACAATAACAACCAACTTATCAGGACTGCAAGGTACATGTAACTGGGCAAATACAAGAGAGAAAGGAGGTTGAATGGGAGGCCTGTTCTTGATTCCCACATCCCTGCCCAGCCCTCCATTTTCTGCTCAGTCAAGGAACGCAAGTGTGGCAGTCTCTTTTCCACACCTCAGTTCATCGAAGAGCTAATGTTTGCTCTACCATTTATACACATATTAAAGCACAGCACAGAGTACGACTTGATTTTTGATAACATGTGGGGCTACAATAAGATGGTAAACAACATGCTTCAAAATGGGAGGTCAGTGCTTAACATACAGGTGTGACTGTGGCAGAGTATTAGCGGAAGAACACACAGGAGATTTCATTTTGTAAGATACCATCGAACAGTTTGTGATGTTTTCTTGAAAAAGAAAGAAGAAATACATGTTTGTGTGCTTGCAAACAGCCAGGCATGCCAACACCTAGTACCCACCAAGCCACCCACATCAAAACCAGCTTTTTTTTTTTGCAGGGTGCATTGTGTGTGTGTGTGTGTGTGTGTGTGTGTATGTACACTGAGCAGTAGCACTTCTGTGAAGCCATGCAGAGAGTACAGTCAGTGCATTTCCATTTGGGGATGCCTTATTAAATAGCACTTTGAAGGTGAGATGAGATATATACCATAAACTAATATTCCTCCTCTTCAGTGTTTTTGCCCTCAATTCATACAATCTTTCACAAGGAAAGTTAGGAGTGAGAAATAGTAGTTTCCCATTTTAACTTTTTTTTAAGCAGGTGGGGAGTGTAAACACCTCAACAGAACCACTAATAAAAGCTTCAGATTCAGTCAGTCTGATTTGAGGATGCCGCCTGACACAATCCCTTTCAAAAAGCTACAGGATTCCCCCTAAAGAAATGCACTGCATCTAAGCAGAATGTATGGAGATGTGAGTAGGGGACATCCTAACAAAATCCTACTCACCAAGGTAAGGGAGATTTTCTATAGTCAGCGAGAAAAGTAGTGGGAAGGGAGGAGGGGAAGAGAGACAAACAAGTTCACAGTTTCAAAGCTTGGTAGTCTAGTAGTCAATTCTCCTCCTATAAATTGCTGTTTGGGGTAAAATGAATATCAGACCTACACACTTTGAAGCAAACATTCAAAAGGTTTAGAACTCAAAGTAATGAACTTCACTCTTCTATTCTCAAATGACTCAAAGTATATAGCCCTAGTTACTTACTTAACAGTAATATCAGATTACTGATATCAGAGGCCAAACCTTTCAAAATTTGAGATCCTGCATTGTTAATAGTTGACAAGTAAGTGAAGGGAGAAGGCAGCTTTTACTGTTCTTGTGATAAGCTGTACTGGCAACCATTTCTTCTCTTCTTCAATTATTAAAAAGGTGCAAGACTCATAATATTGAAAGTTTAGCCACCCTAATTTTGGTTAAAGTATTTTTGTACAGAAACACTTTCAGTTCAGTTGGAGACTATTTGCCAAGCACTTTGTTTTTAAAAGTCTGCAACCTTCCCCTAAACATCCCACAATGAAATACAGGAATTCACAATGGCTTATGTTGTATTCAAGACACTAACGTTATAGCTCTATTTTTTATTATTGTAAACAATCCAAATGCTTTAAATTAATTTTAAAAGGCCACTACCGATACCAGTACTCTATTCACCAATAACACTCTTTTTCATACAGAGCAGAGAGGCTATTACTTGAGGGAAATGAAAGTACAATTTGTTTCATTTTAAGCAACAGATCAGCTGTATCAAGTAATTTTTGTGAGTATTTCTATTGCTTTCACAAACACTTTCCATTTAAAGGTAGTTCAGAAACTGGAGTCTAAAGCAAATGGCTCCCCCCCCCCTTTTTTTTTTGAGCTGCAGAGGTCACAAAAGGAGATTTGGGCCACACTATTGAAAAACACCCCGTCCACGAAGCTGGAATACTTTTCTTGTGAAGAGCATTCATAAACTAATTTAAATTGGATAATTGCATATTATCATATAGTATTCGCTGATAAGATTTTATCTGGGAATGAGGGTCAAAGTTTCTTCTAGATAGTGACTCAATTGAGCTGCAGTACTTGTTTAAAAAGAGGGCTCCTGCCAAACTGTTCTACAAGCCAAGTCTGGGAATACAGAATATTGTGTCTTGTCATTTTATACCCATTTTAACAATCACTTCTTTAATAAAATTTAGACCATTTCCAGTTCATAATTGTACAGAACTTTCAAACCAACATTACAGTAGCTGATCTTCAGATGGAAAACATATCCAGAGTGTTCTATAGTGGACCAGACATGCTGAATCACCACTGAGCTATTTCCCACAGGCCAGACGTGTATGGTGCTTCAGCCACCATCAGTCTCCACCCCACACTCTGCAAGGCCCAACATCAGCATACATAGCAGGAGTTCAGCCTGTGCACTGATTGCCAGTGGCTTCCTAGGGTGAGAAGGGGTGCGTCTTTGCAGGGAAAGGGTTCAAGACTCTTCCAATGCTCACAATGAGTCACTAACTAGGAACATAGTAAAGATATTTCAGACAGCAGCTTTCTACACTAACATTTAAGTTTGTAGAATATTAACTCCTTCGCTGCAACTGTAACATTAGAGAAGTTGACCTTAGATCCTAGTGGAAGTGTCTATAACAGCCTTCTACAACCTGCTGTCCTTCAGCTGATTTAAATGTACACTCAGCCCTCAGAAACCTGACACACACCTCGTTGATAGCCGCCCACATGCACAAATTCTGCAGGACTCTGCCCCAACTTACAGCCCAGCCCTAACCATGTCTTCTCAGAAGTAAGTCCAACTGAATTTAGTGGAGCATATTTCTAGTTAATGTAGGTTAGGATTGCAGCCTTAGTTAAGGAAGAGCACCGATACATATTTCTATGCCAGTTCAAAAATTCCGTATGTAGTTTTCCGTACAAAACAATAATTTCATAAGATATAAAATATTGGGAGATATAAACAAAATTGTACAGTAACTTATATCTTCTAAATGTAACTTTTCTGAAGAAGGATAGTTAACAGTCCAATTTAAAATCTATTCCTTCTCCTATTTTACAAAAATAACTTTTTCACAGAACTGAGTTATCCAGCTTATTCGATCAAGATTAAGCAGGCACAATTCACGCATATGTTGTTAACTAAAAGAATTTAAGGAAAAGTTGTATATATACCATCAATCCATAGATCTCTGAGGAACTCCGCACTTTGGGAAGTATTTCCATAGGAATTCCAAAAAATCTGGGGAGGAAACCCAACATTTTCCAAAAGTTAATACAAAATTATTTATGGTTGTTAATTAAAGAGTTGAACTGGAGGTGGATGGAGAATATATGGGGCACATAATGTTTGCCTCAAAACAAGAAACGTCCACTTAAATGCTTCTTCTGATTGGTTAAAACTGGAATCTGGTTTACCACTGTTCCCAAACTAAACCTTTGTGTGGTCAACGGAGGTCCCGCTTGAGTTTCTCCTTAGCTAATAAAGTTATCATTTGTTTAAAAATTGTTGCAAAGGTTTGCAAGCCCTCATGATGTGTAGATGTAAATACTTCATGCATAACTCTTTTTTACTTATTCTGGAGCTTGATTTGACCTGAGCTCATGTGTGCATCTCTCCAAGCTCCAATGATCAGCTTCCCCATCGCTACAGGTGCCTCAAGAAGAGTTTACAAGCAGCCAGCAGTGACAATCTTATGTATACTACTAATAAACGACAATACTACTTTCGCTTCTCAAAGGTTAAAGCAGAATTATATGCTAGCTGTGATGTAGAAAAATGCCATCAAATATTTCACAATTAAATCCAAATGTTCTCTCAGCTATGGAATGAACTGCTCCCATCAGGTTATCACAGAAAATCCATGAATGCATGTTTGGTTGTACCTAACCAATTGAAATTCCACACTCCCAAATTAAATTTGATTAAAGTGTGTTAAACACAGTGCGAAATGAATTTTTAAAAGTGAGTCTTGTATAATTTGAGGAAGAAGTGAACAGCAATTTTACTAAGTGGAGAGGAACCTGTGGCCCTGAAAATAGTGTTGGACTCCAACTTCCATCAGCCCCAACCACCATGGTCAATGGCCAGGGATGATGGTAGACGTAATCCAATAACATTTTGAGGCCTACCAGTTTAGAGTCTAGTGGTTAATTCGATGAGATTTTATGCCCAATATTTTACAGCTACAGAATGATTTCTGCACAGAATTGTGATGCATCTTGTGACCACCTACCATTTGACAAGCTGGATTTGAACCTTTACCATAAGCAATAATGGCTGCAGAATCTATTGTGTACTAATCTTTCAAACACATGCAGCTCCACATGGATCCCTATTACAAAGCCGGAATCAGATAAACTCGTTGCTATTCAGCAACAACTTGTTCTTTAGTTTCAGAACACAGACCATTTAGAAGTTTTTCGCATGTGACCCTGGAAAAACAACTAGTAGGACCAAGTGCCACTCAGCTAATAGAATTTATTTTCAAGTAAACCTGCTTAGAAACCTGTACGTCAGTATGGCTTTTTGAAGATGGTCAAAGCAAATCTAGGCACTGAAGAAGATGGACAGACAAGTTACTTACTTGCAGAGTTCAGTATCCCATTCTAACGAATGAATGTTGAACAGCATTGTTCTACTGGCATTGGTTACATCAGTGCAATGAACACCTCCATTTTTTCCACCTGTCAAACTCTTAAATTAAAAAAAAAAAGCAAAGACAGATCAGTAAAACTAGAAGTTCATCACTGCTTCCGTAGAAATGGAAGTTGGAAATCTGGTAGACAACTGTTCACTCTTACTATATTTAAAGAATTTGGTCAAGGATCCCCAATCTTTTCCTGCTCACAGGGCATATTCAGAAATATAAGAAACAGTTATAATCACTATAGAACAAAAACTGGTGATGCTTACCCTCCCCCCAAAAAACACTCATTAAACTAAAATAAAATAGGGAGTGGCAGGGAGTACTGGTAGACACCAAGGCTGTTTCTGAGGATGTCATGATCGTTTAAGGGCCCCAGTATTCGGCTTTAATAGGAACAGTTATCTTAATATAGTATATATATGCAAGAATAATACAGCAAACCTTTCCTCAAAGGCAAATCTTTCTTCAAAGGCAAGAGCAAAAAGATCAAGGACTCATACACTTTATTGAAAACATCACAGAAAGGGGGCCTATATGACATTTGGAGTGAAAAAAACCCCAACGGTTTCAGTTTTGCATTTAGTTCTAACTGCTATACATCACAGTCTAGGCCAAATTGCATTTGATTGATCCCACCAGTCACATCTACTAATACTGGAAATATAAAAATCACTGACTATACCCTGTCTGAAGTTACTCTCCATCTGGGAGGGGAAAAAACATAGTTCACCAACTTGGTCTTTCCAACCAGCTTTACTTACAAACTCTCTAGCCAGAGAAAATGTTTTGAAAGCCCTTCAATATTATTTTAAGGAAAACGATGTAGATAACACAGCTACCCCTTTTCTCTGGGACACAATGAAGGCAGTCATTAGAACTCCCATTTTTAATAGCTGCAGTGCTTTTCAATACTCCTGTTTCTAGGACAGGTACTGGAATTTTACTCTTATGCAAGATCTTAGAGGTTTATGCACATGTTCACTCTCCATGTGTTCAATGAATGCATGAGAGAGAAGCAGGATCACACCCACTGTCCATTCCTCATTCCCTGGCATGGCTACAAATTCAGCATTAATGTGAAAGGGTATGATTCACATGATCAAGAAGCCTAACTGGCCAAAGTTCCCTTTTAGGTGCAGGAACCGTAAATACTTTAGTATCCTTTCATCCTTACGTCAGACATGCGTCTGCTAGGTGTGTGTAGCTAGGCATGCACAATCCCACTGTATTCACTGAATGCATGGAAGGGTAGCAGCCATGATCCCTTGGGTTATTCGTATCTGACACACACTATTTATATTTATTTTTATTCAATTTATATACCACCCTTCACCAAAAGATCTCAGGGCAGTTCACAAAATAAAACATTAGCGCCATGATACTTCATGAGACAAGCAAGGGGAAGGTGAGTACTTAAAAGTTGTTGACCATAACTGATGTGTGCCCATTTTATTCAGGTGTATTACATTCTGCTGCAACTAATGTTGGAGGCAGAATATATAGGCACATGTATGATTCTGATGAGGTGGCAGTGCAAACTGATTTCCTGTTTAGAAAACGTTGAATGTTCTTTGAGCAAAATTGAGAAAGTGTAAAGCAAAAGAAGTTGATTGCTATATAGCCTATTGAGACATACCCATATTAGCCATGTGTCAATGGTACCAAACAGAGCTCGCCTCTCCTGAACCGCTTGCCTGACCTCCTTCACATTGTCCAAAAGCCAGCAAAGTTTCACAGCACTGAAATATGTGCTAAGTGGGAGGCCTGTCTTATTCTGCAAAAATGAAAGATTTTCAGAACATAAAGAGAAACACCAGCAGTAAAAATGACAAAAGGTTCATCTGTAGCAGAAGCACAATAAAAGGGTCATTAGCATCAGTCACTCTCTAGTAGTGTAAACCCTACGTGTACCAAAATCCAACATGATCAAAGATCAAGAGAATAGGTAGTTTGAAGACTTGCCACGTAGCAAAACAGACAGAAACATATTCTAAAGGTCATGTTTTATACAGGTTATCTGTCTGTGTTTGGAAAGCAAATAATGATGGAGGCAATCAGAAAGAAAGAACTCCTGCATTATATAGTGGAAGCTTTCAAAGCAAATAGGTTAAGAGGCTGTTTTACTCATATGTTCCTAAATAATTTTATTTTGGCAATGTCTAGGAAATATGCTAACGCTGAGGGGCAATTTCTGTGTAGCTTGGAATAGATGAATTGACAGTGAAGTCGTTAAATAACCTCTTGCATCATAATCTATTTCTATGAAAATTTAGGTAGTTTCAAATTCTTAGTAAATAAGGAATGCTTGCTACCCCACTTATTCCCAGCTTCACACATAGGAGGAATAATTTAACCCCTTGCAAGTGATAACACATATACTTCCTTCAACTTTTAAAAACATGCTTTCTGCTCTCCTTTCTCAGTATTCTCAAGGAAAATTATTCTTACTCTTATTTACTGTATTACATTTGTATACTGTACTGCCCTTCAGTTCATAACCTAAACTGTATTCACTACAAAACAAGTACAATGTGTTAAAATCTCACATCAACACCTCACTTCCCTATATTGTTAAAACAATATATATTGTTAAAGCAAGAGATTTTACCTTAAAAAAGGATTTATTGTGCCCTGGAATTTTTTTAAGCAGTCGCTCAACAGTAGACTGGGTTCTTAGGTCAAGCCACACTATAATACAAACACAAACATAAGTAATTGATTAGGGTTATATTACTGAAAATTTCAGTAATTCAGGCTACCACCACAGAGAAGTTATTCTCCAAATAACTTCTACACACCGAGCAGAGGTTGTGTGTTCTGGCATTTCCCCCATGGAAGCAGAAATATGCTTTTAATTTTTTTGGGGGGGTTGCTTCATTATGGACTGTGTTATCCTCTCCCTTTCATCAAGTAGTGTGGATGAGTAAGTACTACTACATAAACAGAGTTTTGACCCCCTTGTCATAGCTTATAAGGTTTTTAAAAATCTGAAAGGATTCATGAAAGTACAATTAAAATATAATTAGAATTAACCCAGGCTTGCAAATACGTGAGCAAAAGTCCTCACATATTAAGTGTTAAATGTTCTGGCACACACAGACCACTTGAACAATAAATAATAAAAGTATCCCTTCCTGGGGATAATTCTTGCTTGTTGTAGGCAACATGGTACTGTGAAGTGGTTAACAAGCTGGCATCAGCGTAAATCGAGTAAGACATTTAAAATGTGTTTCCCTCTTATTATAGAGCTAATACAACTAAAAGCATGTGATATGCACCACAATGATACAACATTCTACAAGAACCAAATACTGTTTAACAGGCTATTTGTTAGAAATATTTAGATCAATAAGATGAATGAATAACAGTTAACAAAAGGCTAATGCCATTCAGACCCAAAGCTGATGCCTCCCCCCCTGTGTATACTGAGATGAAAAAGACATAGGGTTGTGTTCAATGCTGCTGTTCAGTGGGAACAACAGACTTCCAGTTGCGAAACAGAACCTCCAACCTCTCCCCTGAAACCCCAATGTGGACTCTAAAAACCTGCTACAGAGAATTGGGGAACCCTCTGGAGCAAATTTCATGGGTGTACAGAGAGAGAAGAGGAAGGGGAAGTCCTGTTGTGCAAGTAGATTACTGCTTGCGCCGTGTTGGATACAACTCACTCATAGGCTTGGATTCCAAGATAAATTAGCTCCAGGAAGTTCACTATACTCCATTATAAATAAATAAAATGATTAGCACATAGTCAAGTGGAAAACTACATCCCTATTTAAAAAAATACTTACCTAGAGCATTATAGAGAGGCTCTCCAGTTCGTTTGTCCCAAACCACAGTTGTCTCTCTCTGATTGCAGACCCCAACAGCTTAAAAACAGAATGAAATTTTAACATTTGCTGGATTTGACATGGCATACTTCATCCTTTAGAAATATTTCAATACTTTCCATAATTTCTATTGTATAAACACTTTCCCTGTTAATTCCACACACACACCCCTTAATACAATTTACTCACAGAATAAAGATACTGGTTAGGATCCAGAGAAACCTATGCGTTCACAAAGTGTTCCTGTGAACACATTTGGCAGAGGGGCAAGAGAATTTACCAGAACTTGCTTTCAGCAGCAGCCCTTTGCACCAAATAAAATGCTACACTGGGCAATCCCTTAATCTGGGGTGGGGGAGAAATAAAGAAGGCAGGCTGCCTTTTGGAAGGGATGGCTGAAATCCCTATGCAAGAGACCACACACTTCCCTTGGGTTTCCAGAACAGCATTGCACAAACCGCAACCTATTTATTGCCTCATTTCCAACTTATCCCATCTTATGAAAGGAAACTCTGACAAAATAACAACACACCAATAAGCTACACTCCAGAAACATCTTGCATTGGCTTTAACAGTTTAACATATCAGTTTTATTCCTAAAGAAAAGTTCATAAATGTGCCCTTTCTGACCACTGCTTCAAAAAATGATTATTTTTATGAAAATGTGGGTGATACCTTTTATACTGGCAATGTCCACATTCAGTTGTTTCAGTTTCTCACATGTTTTTTCAACACATTCATAGACAGATTGTAGTATTTCCTTTGGATCTTGTTCTACCCACCTTAAACAGATAAGATAAGCATAGAGAAAACCAAGATTAGTATCAGAAATCTGTATTTTGCATCTGGCATTATGTACACAAATATCATGGAATCTCATCTGTTTCCTCCAACACAGGGTTTCCCAAACGAGTCTCCAGCTGTTGTTGGATTACAACTCCCATCATCTCTAACCAGAAGGACCTGTGGTCAGAGATGGTGGGAACTGTAGTCCAAAAACAGCTGGAGACCCAAGTTTGGGAAACTCTGCTACCAATGCATTAGAAATGAATGACAATTTACTAACATCATTTTCAACCAGTATCAACCAGTTTCTCACAAAGCAGAATCTAGTGGATTTTTAACATTGCTGTAATTCCTCTTACCATAAAATTGTTAAGAAGCAGAAAAGAAGAGAGAGCTGAAGAGCCCGTACGTCAAAGGCAAGCAAGATTGGCTGCTACTTTTCCAACTTAAAAAAATGTTGTGCAAGGCTAACAAACACCCAGTGCCACTTCTGTTCACCTGACCTCTGGTTGGTCATGGTGCTGCTACTTACTGGGAGGTGTTGGGAGGGGGGAGTGAGATAGTAGAGTGGTTGGTGTGGTACAAATGCACCAGCGCCACCTACCCCATCCTCTTCTGCAGCAACACAACCCCAGCCCAACATCCACTACTGAGGCTAACTATTGATTAAAAACAAATACAGTAACAAAGAAAAACCGAAAAGTACCGTATTTTTTGCTCTATCACTTTTTCCCTTCTAAAAAGTAAGGGGAAATGTGTGTGCGTCTTATGGAGCGAATGCAGGCTGCACAGCTATCCCAGAAGCCAGAACAGCAAGAGGGATCGCTGCTTTCGCTGCGCAGCGATCCCTCTTGCTGTTCTGGCTTCTGAGATTCAGAATATATTTTTTCTTGTTTTCCTCCTCCAAAAACTAGGTGCGTCTTGTGGTCTGGTGCGTCTTATAGAGCGAAAAATAAGGTATATTACATTATCGCAAAGACGTCCATCTTCCAAACTTTGCCTCATATGCCTACAAACCATTTCACTGGCTTAAATAGGAACGTGTAGGCTTGGATCCATAGACATGTGAATGAAACACCACCCAAGAAACAGGTCTTTCCCATCTCCTACTCCTCACTGCAGCCCCCTGTGGTCTCCAGTGTACTTCTGAAAGGCATGGAGTGGATGGCTGCAGTCAGAGAGAGCAATGGGCATAAATTCACAGGGGCAAAGCAAAGTGAAGAGTGGAAGTGACTTTCTGCTCATGTAGAGTTTAAAGTTTAACAATATCACACTATGGCTGCTGTCTTAACCCCAATTACCTGGGAGAAAGCTCTATTGAATTCAGTGGGACTTACTTCCAAGTAGATATGGTTAGGATTGCAGCCTGAATGACAAGCGGTCAAGTATGCAAAGAAAAAAAAATACTCTACCCTTCTTTGGGGAATTTCTGTTGGATTTCTACTTGGTGGTAACTCAACAGCTCAGCTGTTTTTGCATTAAAGACCTGTAATGCATAAAAGAACACCAAACCAGTTTGTAAAAACATAATTAGAGGGAGAGGCAGACAAAGAAGCTTGGCACCCGCCTCTCGAACAGTTACTTGGAAACATGTTTCAGGGATGACAGTAGCATTCAGAAGTTAACTCCCTTAACAAAGACTATATTATACATAACAGAAAATTGTCAAAGAGCAAAATGATGCAAGAAATACTTGCTTAACTCTAGAAGAGGCCACTAAACCACATGTTACAGGAACCTGAAGGTTTTTTTTTATTTAAAAAAAAAATAAGTTGGAAGCAGAGACTTCTGGACCATGAGTTATATTATGGCTTTTGCAACCATATGGCTCAATTTTGCAATGATAGGAAAGGTTAATCATCCATGGAGACAAAGGGAGCAGCAGTTTCTGGAGCCTCCCTTTGAAAGGATTACTGACAAAAAGATAGGTAGATTAAGGAAACCACCCTAAAGTCTGAGTCACCATTAAAAAGCAGGGTGAAGAGTCAAACTGCTTTTTTAAAAAAAACCACTAAGGTACATATACAGGAATATAATCTAATTATCTATTTACTATAGTGGTGCTGAACTTTATCACAATATAATATTCTCCATTTGTTTTAAGATTTTAGAGATCAGTCCAAATAATTTATATATTTATACTGTTAAGTGACATTGAAGATAAAAATGTTGAAACCAACAGTTAGACATAATTGATTATTCTTTTCCAAAGTACATATTTATTCATCTAAATAAACTACTAACCTAAATAAATCACAAACTCACTCAAGTGACCAAATAATTATGCTTTCTATGCAGTTTCTAACGTGTTATGAAAATCCAAAAGACATCAAATCAAAACATCAAGAAGGTTGCATGTTCATGCCAATTCTGAAATTATGTTCCTTATCTTCTGCTTTTACATAAGAAGAAGAGTTTGGATTTGATATCCTGCTTTATCGCTACCCGAAGGAGTCTCAAAGCAGCTAACATTCTCCTTTCCCTTCCTCCCCCACAACAAACACTCTGTGAGGCGAGTGGGGCTGAGAGACTTCAGAGAAGTGTGACTAGCCCAAGGTCACCCAGCAGCTACATGTGGAGGAGCAGAGACGCGAACCCGGTTCACCAGATTACAAGTCTACCGTCTAACATCTGTGATGTTAATTTTATCCTGAAAACAGCTTCTCTTTGAGATCTCTGCCTCCAACAGCAACTTCTGCTGAATTGTTAACTGAAACCCAGTTTACTGTAGTCCTAACCATTCAGGCTAACCTTATTTGCTTTACTGTAAGAGGGCAAAAGTGCTTAATCCTTTTCAACTCACTCCAGATACCACCCCAGATAGCTGAGTAAAGAAGTTGATTAAGAGTAACATCAATCACAATAAAAATCCAAATCTGATAGAGGTATCTAGGACATGCACATACCTCTGTGAGCGCATACATCTCTTTGATTTCTAACTACAGGTATAAGAATTTTTTCAATACAAATTAAATGGTAATCATAATTTGATTACAAATAATAAGAGAAAGGTGATGATAGCTATATAAAAATCACTGGCCATTACAGTAAGAGTAGAGGTACAGTAGAAATGTAATGCTGCCACTTAAAATATCTGTCTAGACAAACATGTCGAAATGTTTCTTGTCTCAGAAACTACTGAGTAATTTCAAGTGAAAATTACACTGTGTTTCCCCCACATATTAAAAGCAGTATGACAAAATTTGTTTGCTGATGAAAACAGTACAGCATGGAATATTGTTTGCCAATACTTCTAATGCTCTCTGTGATAAACATACAGTGGTACCTCTTGTTACGAACTTAATTCGTTCCGGAGGTCGGTTCTTAACCTGAAACCATTCTTAACTTGAGGTACCACTTTAGCTAATAGGGCCTCCCGCTGCTGCTGCTGCCGCCGCCCAATTTCTGTTCTCATCCTGGGGCAAAGTTCTTATCCCGAGGTACTATTTCCGGGTTAGCGGAGTCTGTAACCCGAAGTGTTTGTAACCCTGCAGCTACTTAAAATCCTCCAAACTTTATTGAGGAGGGTGAGACACCTAAAGGAAAAAGAACACAATCAGAAACATTTGCAGCTAGAAACTATGCTTAATTCATCTGATCAAAACCAGTCCTTCTTTCATAAATGAAATTGGTAAACCATTGCTGGTATGGTTGTTTCATATCAAATCAGGACACCATGGCTTGTGAAACACATATAGCTTCTGAATAGTTTAATAAGAATGGTGCTGGAAGTGGATCATTTAAAACAGGCCATTATCTTTAGTGAACTCTGAATCACTGCAGGGCTAGGGCAGCTACGGCTGCAATTCTATACACCAGTGGTTTTCAACCAGTGTGCTATGGCACTCTGGTGTGCCTTGAATGATGGTCAGGGGTGCCACGGACAACACTGTCACTCTTCCTTCCCTCCCTCCTCTGATGCCCTTTTGTATCTCTGCCTCCCGAAGCCTTGAACAGCTGTTTATTGCAGCAACTCTAGTTATAATCTCCGCAGGTGAATGCTGCCTCTGAGAGGCACCTCTCTTTTGGGAGGCAGCTCAGAGACCAGGGATGGTAGCAGCTGCTGCCTGGAGGACTCCCAAAGAGAGGGGAGAGGAGACGAGGCCTCCACAAGGGAGGGTGTTTGAAAAAGGGGTGACATAACTGGGCTCCTGAGCCCCAAAGGGGTACCACAGAAAGAATGTTGTTGGTTAAGGGAGCCATGGACTCAAAAAGGTTGAAAACTTCTGCTATACAGCAATGGTGACTAATCTATAGTCCTCTATGTGTTGCTGGATTCCAGCCCCAACCATCCATGGCCATTGGCTGGACCAAGAACATCTGAAGAGTCACAGGTTAGCCACCTTTTCTATTCAGTGGACTGACCTCAATAATGCTTCCTTCTGAAATGCAGAGAATAGCACAGGAGGGCCTCAGGCAGCTCCTGCTATCAAAAGACTAAAGGAGTTCTTCCTGAAATTCAACTCCTGTTGGCCCATTAAAAGAAACATCCTGTACTTTTGTGTCATCTAGCAAATAGTCTCAAGGAAGTGTGAACTATTTGTGAAAGATTTTCTGTTTCATTTAAATATTCTCTACCAAATCTTTTATTCTAAATTTTGATTTGCTTTTCAGTTAATGTAACTATGTAGTTCAAAGGTGAGGATCAACAGAGGCAAGTTTAGGAATGCTTCTAAGAGGGAGATGCTTCCAAAGTACTCAAACAGTTGTTAATCATTGCCTTGGGGTTCGTTGAACTTATTTTACTCTCATTCTACAGTATTAACTCTTTCATATAAGAGAAGCGTGTGCTGCACCTGTTACTGTACCAAGACCATTACTTCTTTTTTCAGGAAGATGTTTTATAACAATATACACACAGGAGTTGTATACATAAAAAACATAAAGATGCAATTCCAATATAAAACCAGTGGATGAAGTTTAAAAACATATTTTTCTATACTTTATTTTGTTCAGAAGAAGGATAGATAAATTAAGCCATGCTCCTTCTGGGGTAGTTTGTCTACCTTCTGCCCCCATCCTGCACTCAGCTCTCACCTGTAGCTGCTAGAAACTGTCAGCATGTGACAGCAGTCACACCCTGGGAATGACTTCGACTTGCCAGCTAAACCAGGTGAAGGTAGGCAATGGATCTCAAACCCTTTGTGAGTTAGGGACTTTTCCTGCATGCAAATATAGACTTTTGCAGATTGACCGGACAAGACCAATAGTGGGTCTAATGGCCAAGAAGGTAACAAACATTCAGCTGCCTATCTCCTTCTGAGCCCAATTTAAACTACTGATTTTGGCCTTAAAACCCAAAATGGGTTGGGACTAAGATATCTGGAGGATCACCTGCAGCTGTATGAGCTGGCTCAAGCTTTAAGATCAGCTTCTGAGGTACTGCTCTCTGGTCCATCAATAAGAGATGTCAGCTTGGGTACCAAGCACTTTTCTTTCCGCACTCGTGGAAATAACTATGGCCCTATCATTGTTTATTTTCAACAGAATTCTTAAAGTCATCTAATTTCAGTCTGTGTTCTATTAATAGCTGTGTTCTGATGAAGTATCACTGCTCACTGTAAATGAGGTATAATATGGATTTTAATTCGACGGTGCTGATTTTGTCTATCATGTTCTGTAGTTTTCTATACACTGCCTTAGAAGGGCAATAAATCCTGAAAGGCAGCTTGTAAATTTATTAATAAACAAACAAAACATAAAACAAGTATCAAACCCATGGCTGGCTTGATGTTTCAGGACAAACACATACTTGTATAATCCTGATATGATATTGCAGGGTTGCATTTACCCCTCAGAATACAGCATATGTTTTCATAGTGTCTATGGAAACACGTTCATGGAATTTTATATGCAATTCATAGAAATTTGCAGTTTCAATGGTGTCCCAGAATGGGCTCTTAACATGTGCTGTATATGCACACAAAGTTAGTACCAAATCTGGCAGCCTGTTACTCTGATACAGGCAAGCAAAATGATGTTCAAAAGAACATAAAACAATGACAAATGCATTCTTGTACTTCATGCCAAACTGTAAGCAGAATGCATGAAAATCCTACCAAAGCAATTTAAAACTTTGCTGCAGAATTAGTACTTTTTTGGTACATTTATGCACTACAATTGTTTTAATGGTATGATACACATTCCCCTTATCTATGATGTGATTCCACTTCAGCAATAAACTCTTGACTTCAACTGTGCCTGAAATCTATTTCAACCTTATTTGTTTTCATAATATTTGTTAAAACAGATTCCTGGACTTTAGCCAGATCCTCTATGAATGTTTGCCCAGTTTAAAAAGCAAAGAAAGAAAAGAAAAAAGTTGGGTGAAGAGAATGCTTAAAGAACAAGGGAGAACGTTTAGACCAAGATTATTATTATTATTATTACTAAAAACAATGATTTAACCCTTAAATCTGGTGAAAACCTTATTATACAAAATCGCCTGCTCTGTACAAGTACAGTCTGCATGAAAAACACAAACAAGATTTTACCTTATATATAAAACAATATTTAGAAATGCTTGTGTTTCCAAATTCAGAGGGACATTCCCAAGTTTGTACAGCACCACAGTTGCAAAACTGGATTAAGCAGGATACAAACTGTGCATGAGTGAAGTATAAGATGACATTTCTTGCCTGCCAGCCATTTTTTATTTCACTGTCCTCAGCTTTGAGGTTCATGGTAGGGTACCATAGTTCTGACAAATGCAACTACCTGTAGTGCATATTGATCTCTGGATGAAGCAGTGGCACCTGTTTTCCGAGGCTTCATTCACACTGGAATTGCCCAGAATCCAAGCTAAACTTTTTAGTACAACACTAATAATGCAAGAAATGGGAATAACAATGTTAGAAGTTGTTACCACATTCTATTCATCTTTTTTCTTCCCTATATAAACTTTTCCATCCACCAACCTATGAGTTTACGCTAGATCACCTGTAGTGTGTAGACAGCAAATGGATGATGCACTGTGGCTTGTAGGATAAGAAACGCCAGCAGCATAAAAGAAAGCTCTCACGCCTGCTTCCATCCATCACACCATAGATCAGAGAACTAAGTGGAAACTCCCTGTCTCTCATACTGCCCAGCATGACAAGTAAAAAGGCAGAACAGTTAAGGGGATAAAGTGAGAAAAGGGCTCTATGTCAGACTGCTCTCTATTCCAGGAGAAGCCAATATCCCCTTCTCCTTACCCCTGGGCACACACAAACAAAAACCAAAGCCAACATCAGCAGCCCTATATGTAAAGACAGAGAGGTAGAAGAGGCCTTAATCATTTGCTCTTTGATGTGTTTCATTCGTAACAAAATAATGGGTTTGTTTGCTTTTTAAGCCCTGGGGCTCGTACCGGTCTCGAAACGCCACCCTCTGACCCTGTAGCTTCCCCAGTGTGTGGGGCATCCTCTTTTAAGACGCTTTTAGCTGGCCAAGGGCATTTCCCCGTATTCTCCCTCCGCGAGCCTGGGCAAGGGGAGACCTCGCTTGGCACCTGCCCAGCCCCTCTCAGCAGCCTCCGTCCTCCACGCTCCCACCAAGGGCAACCACGCTGCCGCCTCCTCCTCCTCCTGTCACTCCATCATCCCCCTCCGTCCCCGGAGGCGGCCGCTCGCCGGCTTGCGCTTACCAGGAAGCGCGTGGAGCTGGTCCCTTGATCGATGGCCCCAACCAGCGGGCCCATCGCCCCACCCCGGGCCTCTGCCATGGGCAGGCTCCGTCCGCGCGCGCGACCCCGGCCCGTCTCCTAGGCGACCCTGTCACCCGCCACGGCGAGGGCGGGCGGGAGCGAGAGTGACAGAAGACTGACACTCCCGAGCCGGCGCCCTCCGCTCTTGAGAGCGGCGCGTGGCTTCCCGGATCAGAGGCTGGAGGCGGGGAAGGGGGCGCTGGCCCGACGCGCTGCCGCTCAGCCGCCAATCAGCGAGCCGGGAGGAGGAGGAGGGCAGGGCGGGCTTATTTCCCCCCCTCCCCACAGGAAGCGGCTCAATGCATCGGGAATGGGGGCCGCTGAGCTAGCCGGTCACGTGCACCGGGCCTCTGACGTGAACTGGAGGCTCTTCGGCCTTGGGCTGCACTGGCTCGCTGCCTGCTGCTTGCTGTTGCGGCCGCCGCCGCTCCCTCCCCGGGCAGAGGCGGCGGTGGATTGTGACGGCGTCGGTGGTGCAAGAGCCTCTTGCCTTGCGCAAGCGCTTAGAACGCCGTGAGCGGCCTCCTTCCGGCGCTCTCCTCCCCGCTTGTCCCGGAGTCCCGTCCGGGAAAGAGGAATCCCTCCCCCTCCCCCACCAGTCACCTGCGCGCAAGGTTTCCTCAGAAGTGCGCTGAGTCAGTGCGCACCTGCGCAATCTCTCGCACGAACAGGCCTGGGAGGTAGGCACCATCGACCTGGCGCTTCATTTCAAGGCAGGCACACACAGGGTTCAGTGCCGGATTTACCTATAAGCTAAAGAAGCTGTAGCTTAGGGCCCCACACTCATGGGGCCCCCAATTTTTTTTTAAAGGAAAACAACCACTGGATGTACATTTCCAAAATATAAGATAAAAAACAAATAAAATAAATCCTACATACAGCAACAGTGTTTTATTTGTTATGTGCAAATGGCTTTAGATACCTATTAGGTCCATAAATTGCCATATAGCATATATTCAACACAAAAAACAGCGACAATTGGTTGTTGACAAAGGACAGCTGGACGTATAAAGGGCCCCATTACCTTCAGTAGCTTCAAACCTAAATCTGGCCCTGGCTGCACTGTAATTGCAGGGGAGTCACCGTCACCCTGTTAGCCAGGCGGGGGGCAAAACCAGGTATATTGTGGCAGGGGATGGTATGTCATGCCTTTGGCCTTGTGGAATAAAGCTATTTCTTCCTTACAAAGTGAAAAGCAGCAGCAAGACACATTAGGAGAAAATAAATGTTTTTTTAAACTTGCTGCCTAAAAGGAAATGGTGCTAAGTGCTATTTCTGAGGGGTGCTGCTTACAGCATGGGGCAGTCACAGAAAAGATCCTGTCCTCAGCCACACACACCACAGCTCATTTCTGAAGTCGAGCACCCAGGCTTCATAATCATATCACATATATATCATGGACCCCCAGTAACTTAAAAGCCATCACTGGCACATTAAAAGAGGGCAATCTACCAATTTTCTGTGGGGCTTGCTCCCAGCCCCAGAGAAGACACCACTCTGAACTCGATGGGCTTGCTTCTTGATTTATTTCTGGATTTACTTGCTATAATTTATATTCAGCCTTTCTTCAATCATGGAACCCAAGGTGGTATGCATGTGGTCTTGGAAAACCTGATTAGTTGGATAATCAAGTTGGTTGCATCATGTGCTTTTCTGATCATACTCCGGAACATGGATTGCACTAAAAGCAGTCTGGTAGGGTAGTTAAGAAATTAGTTCTGTTGCACCATTCCAGAGAGAATAAACGTCCCCGTAGCAAGTCACTGCAGTTTACAGATTACTTTTAGTGCTAAGAAAAAGAGTGTCAATGGCACATTCTTAATAGCCTGAAAGTTTTTCTTGAGGTTATTTTGCATAAGTACAGCAAAGCAGTCAAAACATTTAAGACACTGTGTTAATGAGACTCCACATTGCAAAGAAGAGATTAACTAGAGTTAATTTTGGTTGGAATTAATATTGAAAACAAAGCTATCCATAGAAATAAAAGGTGTGGCTTTCTACTCTGTTGCTTTGTTTAAAGGGTTGTGATGAGGTCAGCTGTGTGGGTTAATGAGCACAGACAATAGGCCTTTTTGTTCGTTTTCAAGGAACACAGAAGTGCAATCAAAAGCTGAGATGTTTAAACAAATAGTGTTCATGGCTGAACAGGTTTCTTCTACCTATTAATATTTTGGACTGCAGCAAAGAAGAATTTCTGGTAGTTAGACTGGGCAACACGCTGCTGGTGTTAGGATACTGCATGGTTTTCTGATGTCAATTTATTTTGTTTTCCTTCCAAAACAGGAAATATACGACTTAGAATTTAAGCTGCTGCTGCTGCTGCTGCTGCTGCTTCTTCTTCTTCTTCTTCTTCTTCTTCTTCTTCTTCTTCTTCTTCTTCTTCTTCTTCTTCTTCTTCTTCTTCTTCCAGCAGTGTGTTCACATCTCTGCACCTTTTATGATTTTTTAATTTAAAAAATGGCAACACTAGCAAAGGAATTTATTGTATTTTTTATAGTTTATTTATTAATTAAATTTATATTTCCCCTTTCTCCCAAAGGAGCCCAGGGCTTTGCACTTGGACTTTAGAAAGGAAAAAAGGTAGTCATTGTAAGAAAAGACTTATCTTTTATCTCAGTTTTCTATCTTCAGGGAACTCTTCCCCGTAATCCTGAAGAGGAATCTCAACACATATAGAAATGGAATGTCCTGGATACAGATGATTTCTGGAAAAGTGGAGCTTTAACCCTCTCCTTTCCCTATACTTGGGCTTGAACTAATAAACTAATAAAGAAGCAACTAATAAACTAATAAAGAAGCAACATTTTATACATGTAAAAAATGTTATACAGGGCTAATGCTGGGTGTTGAGGATGCAGGCCTGTTACACAAATTTGCATTATGCTGGTTTATATGTACAGATATATCTGGGGAAATTAAGATGCAGGTGGTTTGGGTCTCATCAGCATTTTGCTTTGCAGTTTTATCATCCTGTGAGCAAAATAAAAAAGTAATAATAGGAGGACAAAAGTCATGAGATCCTGGACTCAGCATGAAAGACCCAGGGCTTGGGCTCCCTGAACCATCCATAACAATGCCCCTGGTATCACAGTCCTCCCCAGGGAGAAGCATAAACCATTCTTTACATAACCATTACTTCTGTGTAAAAAGCTCATGGAAAGACTTCCATCCAAAGTTAAGTTGCAGCCTCTCTCATTTATAAATTAAGTATACCAGAAAGAATTACACTGGCTGCTAATTAAAGTTCCAGGCTATATTCAAGGTGCTGAGACAGGCATACAAAGCCCTATACAGGTTGAGATACCTAAAAGATCATCTCATTCCTTATACAGTATGCCTAACTGATCACTCTGTAGGAGAGAGCCACTTGCAGATATCATCTTATCAAGAGGTCCATTCCGAATAATGTCACTGTTGGGCCTTTAGTGTGGCCACATCGCTTCCTGAGGGGGGTGTCCTTGCCGCTGCTGCAGATGATTAGAAATGAACACAACAAAACTATGTACCTACATAAACAACCAAACCAAATAGAATACTTAATTTCTCCTCAGAAATGTTTATATACTGTATATTCTTATTCTGCAGTAGAACACTGTTCGTTTGAAGCTACTACTCTTATGTACAAAGATTTGCAGAGCAATAAAAGGGAAAGCACTCTCTATTAGAATACTTTTCAACCAGGCATTTGGCCTGCCCACTTGTTAATTTTAATCTCTCTAATATGTTAAATAGGACATTAGGGTAAAGTGTGTACAATAAGTTGTAATAATAAATAAAATAACAAACAATCAAAAGTGTTTTATTGCTGCCTCTCTCTTATTGTTGATTATTTTGTATTCTGTTGCTGTTGTAATACATTTATTAGACTGTAAAGACACCTTGTTATCTTGCCATTGCATTACAAATTGTACAATACTTTTTATAAACAAACCCACAAACTAGAAGTCAGTTAATGAACATTTGATTTTGACATTGAACCTCCAGTACAGTATTGGGTATGGGCACAGTGCATTGAGGTGAGGGAGAATTCACCAATACCTGGAACAGTTGCACTAAGTTTTCTTCTCTCTTTCATTAGTGCTGTGGATCTTTCACAAACTCAAGTGTATCTGAGCCCAATACAACGTTATGCAGGGCTCATATGCTCTTGCATGTGTGCAATTTGTTATAATTGTGATGAATACAGGCAGTACAGTACAGTTCCCAAGATTTAATGGAATTGTTCATACAGGAAGCCACCTAAGGTCTGTTCAGTTATGCTCGCATTTGTCTTAACTAAAGATAAGAGCTTGACAGCAGCTACAGATCGTCAGCAAAAAGATCCCATTTTTAGTCAATCACATCCTTGCATATTTCAACTCATTGTCAACCACATAAAATGTGGCAGTATGAAATAATTATTGGGGCAAACTGCATAGTTGTTATAACTAAAATGTGTCTTTTGGGGAGTATATGCAGAAACCTCATTAGTAAATGTGCTGTGATATATGAGAAGTCTTTACATTATGGAATGCTGAAAGAGACATATTTTCAAAATACTTTGGTTCATAACTAAGATGATGTTTCTTTGTAAATCTTTCTTGTCCTTTTGTTGGGTGAAATTACATAGCCTTTTACTGCTTTTAGCTGTGACTAAGATACCCCACTAAGAAAAATGGTTCTCATGTCCAGGAAGTGGGGAACTGGCTTGCCCTGGATGGAAGCTGCACTCCCCTGTAAGGAGCAGGTTCACAGTGGGGGTGCTCCTGGCTTCAGCACTCTCACTGGGCTCGGGTGGCCTCCTTCCCTACAGCCCCCCTCTGGTGCTGAGATTGGCAGAGCATGCCCCTTAAGTAGTTCCTCTATGGACTCAGGATGGGAGAAGGCATTCTCTGTGGTGGCCCCTAAGTTGTGGAACTCCCTCCCCACTGATGTGCAGCTGGCACCTTCATTGTTTAGCTTCTGGTGAATACTAAACATGTACCTCTTTACCCTGGCTTTTGATCCCTGAGGTGTATATTTTTAGGACCCACCTTCTTTTTGTGATAGTAAGTTGTTTTAAACAGTTTTTAATATTCTGTTTTAGTGTGGTAACCTGTCCAGAGACCTTAGGATGAAGAGCAGGTAAATAATAATAATAATAATAATAATAATAATAATAATAATAAATATATAACAACAACAGTCATTAGCTCTGCTTAGAGAACCAAACAAGATTTCTTGTTTGTAGTGCAGAGGTTTGTGGAAAGGGATGAAATGCAATTCTCTTATCCAGTCAACCTTGCACTGGCCAATCATAGTGAGTCAGTTATGGATATGAATGAAATTATTGTGTATTAGAAGAGGGAAAACTTGGTTGAGTGCTCCATATTGGACATTTCAAACAAGTAACCCCCCTAGCCAGAAGTTCCCCAAATAGCAGCTCATAAATATGAATTCTTGATCTTAAGACCTATTCTTTTAGAGATATTTTTTAAATCTAACCTACTCACTAACCAACTATATTCCAGAATGCTAATTACTAGAAGCCTTTTTCTGTATCATAAACCAGCATTTGCATATAAAGTGGATGGCAGCTGGAGTTCCATTCTCATTTTTATGTTATCAATTTTATTGATACAGAATTTCTGGAAATCAACTCCATTCCCATGCCTGTTGTAAAAATTCTACGATTTGAAAATGTCATTTTTAAAAGAGTTCTTACTAATTCACTTCTGCTGCAATAAGCATTATGTTAAGGCCCATGTCTTAACTTGCATGCCCTGAAAATGGCAATAATGTTATTTTGTCTTATATGTTCTGCTCACTTATAACTTAGCACCCATGCACCCACACTTTTACTACTTCCATTCTCTTTCTTTGCATGCTGGGGACAACACTAAAATTACTGCATATACATGCTTTATAACAAATTGGTTACATTTTGAAAAGAATTGTGTAGAATACCCATGTGAAGGAATGGATGGAACAGAAATGCCATTTTGAAAATAAATTCTGTCTTTTGGGGTAGGGTGGGCAAGAGGGTGTGGAGTTATGAGGATAGTACTGGGAAGATTGACTGGAATTGTTGAAATAAGCAGGAGAAGCTACATCATAGCTGTCAACTTACAGATTGGAAAATAAGGGACCAGCAGCCTTGAAAATAAGGGACCAGCAGCCAAAATAAGGGACCTGCAGCCAAAATAAGGGACCTGCAGCCCCACCTGTTCCAGGCACTCCAGTCTTCCTGTCCTCCTGCAGTCTGGTCAAACTCATGCTGGTAGCTTCGAGAACACTGTCCAACCAACTTTGTAACCAGAGGTTCAACTGACTAGAATCTGAATCACATGCACCACAAGGCCTATGCAGCCTCAACTTAAGATGGCTCCCCGGCCTGGCTTTGCACTGCAAAGTTTGCAGCAGCACGTGCAACAAAATGGCGTCCAGCATTCAAAAACCCCCTCAGCTTGCATTAACTAGCCACACACAAGGCATGCAAGCTCCACCCCCCAGTCGTTCTTAGACTTCTTATTGGTTGAGCAACACAGCCAAGCAACACAGTTGGAGCCTCCCTCCTCCCTGGCCGGCAGGGAGGGAGGGAAGGAGAGGAGCTGCTTCCTTTGAAATTTAAGGGACATTTAAGAGACATCCATCAATAAGGGACAGCAGCGGGACATGGCGCTGGAATAAGGGACTGTCTTTTCAAATAAGGGACACTTGACAGCTGTGAGCTACATTTGCTTTTGAATGCTATTAAAATTGCAACAGAAAAAATGCAAGATATAAATCAAAATCATCTTGTGATAAGTCAATGAATGCAGTTCAGAACTTCAGTGCAGCAAGCCCATCTATATGCACTCTCACCAGGCTGTTTGAACCTGATTTTTTTTAAGGGTATAGAGGGAAGTTGTGGCCCTCCATACATTGCTGGACCCTGCAACCCTTATCATGAGCATGGCCATGCTGGCAGGGACTGGTGGGAGTTGGAGCCCAACAACAACTGGAGGACCAGAGATTCCCTCTTCCGAGACTTCCGGTTAGCGCCGGCGCTTAATGGCGGATCTCAACCGGAGCTCCGGGAGAGATCTGCTTCGCGGGTTCGGGTCCTGTCAGCTACGGCGAAGCGGGGACCCTTAAAAATCACAGGCGCGTTGCCTGTGAACTGGAGACTCGGCGGGCACCTTTGCGCCCCCCCGACGCTGCGAAATAGCCTTTTTAAAGGCTCCGGAGCAGCGGAGGGGTCTTGGAGTGGTGCTGAGAGTCGTCTTCACCCAGCCTGCGAAGCGAAGCCGCGTCGCCATTAGCGGAGAGCGCTGACTTCTTCCCGTGAAATTGGATTAAAAGAACAACTATCCGTGAGTAGGATTGACTGCTAAAGTATAAATTGGACTTTAAAATAAAGAAATTGGGCACCGAGACGGATAAGCACTAAAAAGGAAGTCTGCTTTCCGTTCTGTAGCAAGATCAAAGCGAAAGGCACTCTAGCTGTAACTGCTTGAGAGGAAACTTGCGGGATTTAAGAAATCCACCACCAAAGCAAAGAACTCCCCCCCCCGAAGGCAGGAGGGGGGGGAAGAAGATTTTAAAAGTGTTTCCCTGCCAATTTAAAAGAATTGGATTAAGTACCGCTGCTCTTTAACCTGGGATCGGACTGCCGGAGAAAAGGAACCGGCTAAGGACTGTTGCTATAAGAAGCTAAAAAGTATCTTAAATTGACTTTGGTTACTTCCAATTTGAAACACTGTTTCTGTGGTATTACAAAGTAACTTACAGGACACTATTGATTGGGATCCCCTTGAAAGAGAAAAGAAAAATTGAAAGGGACTAGGAAACTTTTATTCCTTCTTTTTTGAAGAGTGTGGGATTATTTTGAGAAGCATAGAACTGACTCTACGCCCTCTAGAGGACCTACAAATTGTTTCAGCAACAAGTGGAGCTTAAAATTTGAGAACTTTTGTTTGTGAGCTCCAAAGTCTGGGAATGACCTTGACTAAAAGACTTTGTTATGGCAGATGGTAAAGAGAAAGGGGATTTACAAGAAACAACCTTGAGATCTGGCAGACAATACAAAATTGACCCTTTCATGCAAAGAAGGGCTTCTGTAACAGGAGCCTCTGGAACTATAGTGGCTGCAAAGCCAAAAGTGAAAGCAATGTCTACAGAAGAATCATTTGCTAAGGTATTGGAGAAGATAAATGACTCTTTGGAGGAACTAAAAAAGCAAGGTGCGGATACTAAATTGCAAGTTGCTGAAACTAAAGTACAAGTTGCTGAAACAAATAAAAAAATTGAAGAAATCTCTGGGAAAATTGACCTAAATACTAAAAGTATAACTGACCTAGGGAACAAAGTGAACTCAAATGCAGAAGCAATTGGGAAATTATTGGAAGATTCATCTATAACACGAAAGATAGCTGAGGAAGCTAAGGAAATTGCAACTGCTGCGGAGGAAAAATTTCCACCAGTTTACAAGAAATTGGACGAATATGAACTGGCACTCTCTATGCAGGATATGCAACGCAAGGAGAGGAACCTAAGGATCAGACTTGTGCCGGAAAAGGAAGGAGACAACTTGGTGGATTATTTGACAAAAGAATTTTCTGATTTTTGGAAGCAGGAGTTGAAGAAAGAGGACTTTAAGATAGAAAGTGCATTTAGATTGGGAATAAGACAGAAGAAGAATCGACCCAGAGATTGTCTTATTACTTTAAGATCAAAGGAGGAGCGAGATAAAATACTGAACCTGCACTACCAAACAGCCCTTCGAATTGAAGACTTTTTTATTGAGATTTTTAAAGACATCCCTAAGAGTATCTTGGACGCAAGAGGACATTATAAGGACCTGGTGACACTGCTGAAGAAGAACTACATACCATTCAGGTGGGAATTTCCCCAAGGCTTGTCTTTTAAATATAAGGGAAAGAAGAGAAGAATAAAGACTGTAAGTGATAAAGACAAGTTCTTGGGAGAGCACGAAGAAGACCTACAGAAAGAGACATTTCCAGGACAGGGGCATCCATCATTGGACACGAACACGGCACCACCGACGGACGAGGAACAAAAACAGGGAGCTGTAGGAGGAAGGAGTAAATAATCCCATCATGGCTCTGCAACTTCTAACCTGGAATTGTAACGGCTTAAACATTCCCAGGAAGAGAAAAAGTATATTTCATGCCTTAAAGAAAGACCAATTGGACTTGATTTGCCTACAAGAGACCCACGTGACAAGAGCACACAGAAAATTACTAATAAATAAAAGACTGGGACAGGAATTTATATCTTCAGACAGAGTAAAAAAGAGAGGAGTGGTGATCTATGCAAAAGAAAAATTGCAACCGAAACAAATCTTTAAAGATGATCAAGGAAGATATTTGGCAATTGAAATTCAATCTCAAGGAGAGAAGTATTTGATAGTGGGAATCTATGCACCAAACGAAGGGAAAGCTGAATTTTTTAAGAAGTTGCATGAAATCTTGATGGACCATATGGATTACAACTTAATTTTGATGGGAGATATGAATGGAGTAGTTTCAACAAATATGGACAAGGCACAAAGACAGGTAATAACAAAAGATGGAAGACTACCAAAGACTTTTTTTGAAATGACTGACAATATGAACTTGATTGATATTTGGAGAACAAAACACCCATTAGAAAGAGAGGGAACCTTCTTTTCTGAAGCCAAAATGACATGGACAAGGATTGACCAAATCTGGGTGACTAGCAGTATGGCTCCGAACATAAAAAAAGTAGAAATCTGCCCAAAAACTTTCTCCGACCATAATGCTGTAAAGATGGTGATGAGGCAAACAACAACTGGTTCCTTCAGATGGAGAATGAATGACACCTTATTCAGAGATGAGGAGATCTGCAAGAAGGCCCAAAAAACCTTGAAAGACTATTTTGAAATCAACTTAAGGTCTGAAGTAGAAAAAAGAATAGTATGGGACGCAAGCAAAGCCGTGATGAGAGGGTTTTTGATTCAGCAAAATACTTTAAAGAAGAGAAAGCAAAATGAGAAAAAGGAGAGAATTTTGGAAAAGATAAAAGAAGGGGAAAAACAACTAAGATCGAAGCCAAAATCCCAAGAGATTTTAAGAGAAATCAAATTTCATCAAACACAATATATGGAACTGATGAATCAAGAATTAGAGTGGAAAATTAAACAAATGAGACAAAAGACCTTTGAATCTGCTGATAAATGTGGCAAGTTACTGGCTTGGCAAATAAAGAAGAGACAAAAACTCAACACGGTAACAAATATAGAAGTGGAAGGAAAAAACATAAGCAACCCAGCGGAAATTAGGAATTGTTTTCAGAACTACTTTAGACAACTTTACACACAAGGGCCGCAGAAAGAAATGGACATACAACAGTTCCTCGAGGAAAATGGGCTGAAAAAGGTTTCGCAAGAAAGTAAGACAATATTGAACCAGGAGATATCAGCACAAGAAATAGAAGATGCCATTCAAGGCATGACGCTGGGCAAATCCCCCGGACCGGATGGACTGACTTCCAAATATTACAGAGTTTTGAAGGAAGGGTTGATACAACCTCTGAAGGAAGTCTGCAATGAGATTATGGAGGGGAAAAGGGCACCCGATACGTGGAGAGAGGCCTACATTACACTTATACCAAAGACAGAGACTGAAAAGACCCAACTTAAAAACTACCGACCCATCTCGTTATTGAATGTGGATTACAAAATCTTTGCTGACATTTTAGCAAAGAGACTGAAAAGAGTTTTGATGGAGGAGATTCACGGGGACCAAGCGGGCTTTCTCCCAAAAAGGCATTTGTCGAACAATGTAAGGAATATAATTGACATTTTGGAAAAGCTGGAAGTGAACATAAACACTAAAGCTGTTTTGATATTTGTGGATGCCGAGAAAGCCTTTGACAACATTTCTTGGAGTTTTATGTTGAAGAACCTCCGGGGGATGGGGGTAGGCCAAGGGTTTGAGAATGGTATAGGTGTAATATACTCTGAACAGAAAGCCAAACTAATTGTAAATAATGTGGTTACAGAAGAGTTCAAGATTGAAAAAGGGACACGTCAGGGGTGCCCTATCTCCCCATTACTTTTTATATCGGTCCTGGAGGTTTTGCTTAATATGATTAGGAGGGACCAGTTGGTTAAAGGGATTCAGGTCGGAGCTAAACAATATAAATTGAGAGCATTTGCAGATGACTTAGTACTTACATTACAAGAGCCAGAAGCTAGCACGAAAAGAGTTTTGGAAATAATTCAAGAGTTTGGTCAAATGGCAGGATTTAAATTGAATAAGTCTAAGACAAAGGTTTTAGAGAAAAATTTGACACAGATAGAAAAGGAAAGGTTTCAGAACGAGACAGGGTTAACTGTGGTTAAAAAAGTGAAATATTTGGGTATAAATATGACAGCTAAAAATGTGAATTTGTTTAAAGATAATTATGAAAAAACTTGGAGAGAAGTGAAAAAAGATTTGGAGATTTGGTCCAACTTAAAGCTTTCCTTGTTAGGCCGTATTGCAGCTATAAAAATGAATGTATTGCCAAGAATGTTGTTTTTGTTCCAAGCATTGCAAATAATTGATAAAATGGATTGTTTCAAGAGGTGGCAAAAAGACATATCTAAATTTGTCTGGCAGGGCAAAAAGCCCAGAATTAAATTTAAGATATTAACGGATTCAAAGGAAAGAGGGGGGTTTGCCCTGCCAGACTTTAAACTTTACTATGAAGCGGCAGCTTTCTGCTGGCTGAAAGAATGGCTACTTCTTGAAAACACAGACATTTTGGATTTGGAAGGTTTTAATAACATTTTTGGGTGGCATGCATATTTGTGGTATGACAAGGTTAAAGCACATAAAAGTTTCAAAAATCATATTGTCAGAAAAGCACTATTAAATGTCTGGGTCAGATATAAAGACTTGCTGGAAAATAAAACTCCAAGGTGGCTGTCGCCAATGGAAGCTAAGGCAGTTAAAAAGTTAAATATGGAGTCCAAGTGGCCAAGATACGGGGAAATTTTGGAAAAGGAAGGGGACAAATTGAGATTGCAGAGTTTTGAGAAATTAAAAGGGAAGGTGAGAGACTGGTTGCACTATCATCAAATAAATGAAGCGTTTAAACTGGACAGTAAAATTGGCTTCCAGGTGGAAAAATCAAAATTGGAGACAGAACTGTTAGAACCCAGTACTAAGAATTTGTCCAAAATGTACAATTTGCTGCTGAAATGGAATACACAAGATGAAACGGTTAAATCGGTCATGATTAAATGGGCTCAGGACATTGGTCATAATATTTTGTTTGCTGATTGGGAAAAGTTGTGGACCACCGGGATGAAATTTACGGCATGTAATGCCTTAAGAGAAAACATTATGAAAATGATATATAGGTGGTACATAACCCCAGTCAAGCTTGCAAAGATTTACCATTTGCCTGACAATAAATGTTGGAAATGTAAAGAAACTGAAGGTACATTTTTTCATCTTTGGTGGACTTGCCCGAAGATTAAGGCATTCTGGGAAATGATCTATAATGAACTTAAAAAGGTATTTAAATATACTTTCCCCAAGAAACCAGAGGCCTTTCTCTTGGGTATTGTCGGCCAAGGGGTGTTAAAGACGGATATAACTTTCTTTATGTATGCTACAACAGCAGCTAGAATACTCATTGCGAAGTACTGGAAGACGCAAGAACTACCCACACTGGAAGAATGGCAGATGAAGGTGATAGACTATATGGGCTTGGCAGAAATGACGAGCAGAATCCGAAACCAGGGAAGAGAAGCAGCGCAAGAAGAATGGAAAAAATTCAAGGACTATTTAAAGAAATATTACAAAGTTAATGAAAGTTAGAATGATGTTGGACTGGAAAGTAAATGGTTACTATTAGTAATGGTTAAGACAAGGAGAATAAGGAAGAATAGTCTAAATTTAAATTAAAATAAGGGAAGATTTGCTGAACAATCGATAAGAATTTGGAATACAGAAAGGGGAGGCATGAGGAAGTCGGGGAAGATAGGATATGAAATTAGGATATGAAATGATACATGTTTTTTGTTTTGTTTTTGTTTTTGTATGTTTATGTTTGTTGTATTGTGTTTATATGGAAAAATAAAAATATTATAAAAAAAAAAAAAGAGATTCCCTCTTCCTGCACCTTTTAAAAAAATGTTGCCTGGAATTATATCTTGAAATGCAAGAAACAGCAAGAGGATAGCCTGTGCCTGTATTTGGCTGTACTCAAACAAATTCTACCAAGCAAAGCAGGAATCTCAACTAAAGCATCTATGACAGATGGCCACCCAAACTCCAGTGATAGCGTTAAAATGTTTATTCTTTCTTTCTTCAAAATATTTATATACTGAGTTTCAGCGAAAAGTTTTCTGTGTGGTTCACACACTACAAGATGGCTCACAAACAAGCTTCAATAAAGTTTATTACAGTATCGACAA